>NC_089597.1:65922007-66002695 GCF_019320115.1 Miscanthus floridulus | reverse complement strand
AAATAAGAATAGTGAGGAGAAGATACTTTCTCTTTTGACACAGCCATGTTGGGATGTTGTACATGGTCAAGATCACTGGCCATGTGCTATGGTCGCTCATCCTCTTATTGAAGGGATTCATTCCATCGGTGCTCAAGCCAAACCGTACATTCCTTGGGTCATCGCTGAATTCTTTGTGCTTTTCATCAAACCTTTGCCACTGACTACAATCAGCCGAATGTGCAATCTTATCATCATCCACCTTGCGCTCATCATCCCACCATGTCATGAGTGCGGCTTCTTTAGGGTTTACGAAGATACGTCTCAAGCGGTCGGTCACTGGCAGGTACCACATTACCAAGGTAGGAATTCTTCTCTGCTTTGCATCATTGCCTAATGGAGTATCCTCTAGGGGCTGAGATTCTTGTACCACCTTTTTGGTACCCTTCTTATTCCTCTTTTTCCCCGTGGAGGCTTCGTCCCCACCGTAAAGGTCATTGTTCTTGTACCGGCTGGCCCCCACATCGGGAACATTTATCCAGTGACTTGAACGTTTCGCCACGAAAAAGTATATAGTGGTTGGGGCATGCATGGATTTTTTTAGCCCCCATTATCAATGGACTTATGACCTTCTTCGCTTGGTATGTGTTGGTGGGAACTGAGTTTGGTTGTGGCAGCACCCATGACAGGAGATGTAATAGATCATTGAAACTACAGTCTGACCAGCCATACTTAGCCTTCAGGATGAGCAACTCAAGCACAAAACGTAGCAATGTCCAATGTATCAGACAACCCTTTTAAACACCATACACAGTCTCCTTCGATGCTTTTGTCACCCTTTCCAAATTTTCTAGACCTTTTAGGCTATTTAGTAAAATCTCTGGTCCAAGGGCTCAAATCATATCCTCCAAATCATCTTCATCCCTGACACGTGCTCTACCATCATTATTGGCACCACCTTCGTCGTTACCATCCCAACCACCAGCATCACCACCTTGTTCATTGCCAAACTCGAAATCCATTCGTGCATCAAGCTCTGCTGAATATTGGGACAATGATTCTATGGTTTCATCGTCGTATTCCTCCTCATCCTCGTTGTTAACAATAACCGTTTCACCATGATGAATCCACACTATGTAGTCCTCAACAAATCCTCGCATAATCAAATGTGATCTAATGATAGTCACATCTGTCCATGCCATACGGTTCTTGCAATCTTTACATAGGCAAATAATTGTATCCTTATTCTCTTTCAATGTCGTTGCATGCTTCTTTGTGGCTTCAATAAATTTATCCGCCTCTTCATGGAAACCTGCCTTGAACCTTAATGAACCATACATCCAAGAGTTCCTATACTCCATCTTTTACAACAACAACAAAACAAACATTAAAGGAGTACTTATTCAGATATATATAAAAATGAAACAAATTAATAATTACTTGAGAATAATTGTATATACTTCAGATATATATGAATATAAATCTAATATAATTACATGAAGCATACAAATACACCATGGTAAAAGAAAATTAATTAACGGCCCATTTATCCATAAATAATTAAAATACATATTTATTGATTACAATAAATAATTTCAAAGACAACAATTAGCAAGAATTATACTTTACCCAATATCTTTCATACAAACCCTAGTCCAATTTCATCAAACATAAATTTACAAAAATGAAATTAATAAAAAAACCAAACCCTAGATCTAGATCCACATGCACATGAAACATCCATAAAACTAACTAATTGTTCAATAAAATCAAGAAACATGGACCAAATAAGGGTATGATCTTGTTCCCCTCCCTAATTTACCCTAGTACATTCAAAAGTTGGGTCTACTTTGCTTCATAAATAGCTCAAGCACCATAGAAGAGAGAGAAAAATAAAACTTTAATTACTCACTAACCAACCATTAAAACTTCAAAAAAAGTATGAAATAACATTTTCTTACCTTCTACAACCTCTCCACCAAAGGATTTGAGACCAAAACCTTTCCCCTTTAGTAGAGCAATTTTTGGGAGGTGCCCAAGGCCTCTCCACCTTTTTTCACGGGTTAGAGTGAGTGACCCGAGGAGGAAGAATGTGCTGCATCTGTTCTATATGGGGGGCATTTGTAGGGGCGGCTGGTGATTGAGCCGCCCCTACAAATCGGTGCTATAAATACGGGGCCATTTGTAGGGGCGGCTCAATCACCAGCCGCCCCTACAAATATCATTTCCAGGGGCGGCTGGTGATTGAGCCGCCCCTACAAATCAGACCCCATTTGTAGGGGCGGCTCGTAAAACCAGCCGCCCCTACTGTTCCATTTGTAGGGGCGGCTGGTGTCTGGGCAACCGAGCACGCTACTGTAGGGGTGACTCCATCACCAGCCGCCCAAAAAAAAAAATCGAACCGTTGCTAAAAATCGTTTTTTACGTAGTGTTTTAAATATGACAACTTAACATGAACATAATGTTTATCTACCACTCATCGGCGAGCTATAGGATCCTTTCATAAAGTTATCCTAATCTAATCCGCTTTGTTATTTTCTTTGCCGAACAGGTCCGGGTCATTGGCCAGCTTGATTGCCGACTCTATCGCATATTCTTCAAGCGTTGTGATCTGCTCTGCGGTCATCCTTTGGGTGAAATCTCCGTCAATCATCTATAGCCGACCAGTTAAACTGGTCGGATACCTCGGGGATTGGCTTCTTAGCAAGATGCTCGGGGACTGGCTGCTTAGCAAGATGCTCAGGGACAGGATGCTTAGCAAGTCCAGGTCGTCGGGCAGCTTGATCGCCAACTCTGACTACTCTTGCGAAGCTGAAATTCTCAGAAGGAAAATTCACCTGCCGGCTTACTACGTTTTGACAGCGTTGCTGCCATGTATGCTATCAAGCTGCTCCATGTTGTTCAGATCAGGGTGCTGATCCTGGGCGGTACGTCGAGGGCTTTGATAAGTACATGTAGATGACGCTGGCTATTTCACCCATCGACACTGGAATATCCTACTTACGTAAATTTGAGGCCTACTGACCAGTTAAATTAGTTGGTCACCCATTGTCACCGGTTGGCTTCGAGTTAAACTCCTCGGATAGCGTCAAAACATTGCCGCTTACTCATTTGATCTCGCAAAATATTTTCACTTGATTTCTTTGACCTTGCTACAAGATGTTTCTCGATCTCCTAGCAAGCTCGGGGACTAAGTGTGTACATTTCACCTTACGATAAGTGTACTATGTTTTCTCGTTAATGGTTTTCAGCTAAGCTAGGGACTGACCGTGTGATTGTCTAGCATCAAGATTCTTCTATTTTTTACCCTAGCACTACACGAATTATTCACCTACCGCCAGACTTGGAGACTAAGTGGCTACACGTCACCTGGCGGTGATTGTAGTGCTTTTTTCCTGTTTTACCGTCCTTATTGACTAAGTCATTGATGATAATCATCTGACCTCACAAACGGAGTCTAAGTGGCTACACTTCAAGGTGAGCCTTACTTGAGTAAGTCCGAGGCCTGCCGACCAGTTAAACTGGTCGGTCACCCATTTTCACTACACGAATTACCAGTTAATAAACTGCTCGGTCACCCATTTTCACTGGACGGATTACCAATTAAACTGGTCAGATTATCAGTTAAACTGGTCGACTTCAACTTAAACTGCTCGGACATGATCAAGATAGCATTGCTCAGTGGATATAAGGTGATCCAGGACTAGCTGTGGGGGATATACCCCTGGGTACCATAAGATGGTAGAAGATATAATTTGCTAGGACTCTTATAGATATTGTAATCAAATAGAATACCTACCATATAGCTGACTAGGATACTTTTCTTATAATCCTACCTCTCCAGAGTATATAAGGAGGGGCAAGAGCCCCCTAGTCGAGATCCAGATACAAATCTTGGGCATAGCGTAGGGTTTATCCCTCGTTATCTCATTTCATACACAATCAATACAAATCAACAGAACACAGGACGTAGGGTTTTACGTCTTCTTGATGGCCTAAACCTGTCTAAATCTTGTGTCTCTGTAGCCATCTAGTTCCTATTTACGTGCACCTCTCTGTACAATCTATCATCATGGGTATACCCCTCGGTGGACTATCGGCGATATCTCGTCGATAGGCCGGAATGGCTAGAATGCCTCATACCAGCACCTAGGCCGGTATAGAAGAGCCGCAATCATGTACCTGGTCGAATGCTGGTCAATACCGACCAAAACCGGTCAATATCGGTCAATACCGTCCGTGGCTGCATGTATTTTATTTTTCCATGTAAGAACTTTGGAGTTTGAACTTTGAAATAAGGTCTTATGAACTTGCTAAATGATATGTTAGTCTGGTAAAAATGATAATTACATCATAAGTTAAAGTTGGTATATATTTATATGCACATTTATGTATAAGTATATTCACATATTATTATCTATACCTAATAATAAAGAGACAAAATTTGTTCCTATTGTTTTGATATGGCCTCTCCTAGCTAACTTCGTGAATACACAAATTGTTTGTGTTCAAGTTTGTTTACCGCCCTTCTATTTTATATGGCATATGCAGGGCTTTTTCAAGGAACCTGAATAGTTAGGAATCCTGATCAAATAGATTTCTCTTATCATTCAATAGCTTGACTGCTTGAGTAGGAAAAAGACATGAGTAGAAATTATTATTATACTCTAATATTAAACCACAGATAGTTTTATTCTGAATATTAAACCATGATAGTTTTTATCTTTTTTTTTCCATTTTTCTTTTGTGGCCATTTTTCATCGGGGGCACATGACGAGTTGACTCCAACTCCGTTTTCCTCTGATGTATTTTATGTTTCCTCAGTTTCTTATTTTCCATGTCCACTTCGGATGGTTTTTTTATCCGCCTTTTTCTGTGTCTGGTGGAGTTTTTGGTTGCTTCGTTTTATGTTTTCCATGTGACCATGTCCGCTTCCGATTTTTCTTCTCTTTTTTCTGTGTCCGATGAAGTTTCTTTTCTCTGTTCCTCCGTTTCCTGTTTTTCATCCGATTTCAATACTATTTTCTATATTCTTTCTTCGATACCGATTCCGGCACTCGGTTCCATTGTCCATTTTTTCTGGCATTGGAGTTCAACTCGCCACTACGTTCCGGTAGTTTTTTCTGCAGTTTTTTCCTTTTTTTGTTTTCATGTACCCGTTCATTTTAATATAAATGACAAAACAAATCATAAATGCTAAATTTTGGGTTAACAAATAGTTGTAATCTTATGCGTCTTTGAACTATTGTCCCTTCGCTAAGAAATAAATTTTCTCACTAAGTTGTTGATGGAGTTTTTTTTTTCTTTTGAACTTACTGTTGATGGAGTTTTCATCAGGAACTAACTAATTATTCAGTCCAATGTATAACTAATATCAAAGAGACAAAATTTTCATGGCTTCTTGCATTCGGCTTTTTGGATCGGTGATCTCGGCTTTTGTTTTTGGTCAAGACTCAGCTCGGCTGTTTTTTTGTCAAGACTCCAAACTCTACACCCAACGGCTTCACATGGTTTTTGTTCCATATTTTTTCTTTTTCCATTTTCGGTCTTGAAACCACTAAATATAACATTATATAGGTCATTGAACCATTTTAACCCTTCTTAGATCATCTCCAATAATTCCCCATATTCCTTCCTCATCCATCTTTTTGGAAAAAAAAGAGAAAAACTCATCTCCAAAAGTTTCTATATACGTTTTCCATCTTTTAGCAACTGGTAAACAGACCGGCATTGTGTGTAAAAATGCGCGCAGCCTTCTTGCACGTATCCGCTCTTTCCCGACCGTATCCCCCGCGTATCACCAATCTTCCTCCTTCGCAACGCATGGCTCCCGTCGTTCCAGGCGCTGGTTCCCGTCCTCCTTCGCAACGCAAGACGTACAGCCGCCGATTCCCGTCGTTCCAGGCGCTGGGCGGGCACTGCGCGAGCCGCAAGCGTCTGCGGGCGTTCGAGGCAGCACCGGCGGCCAAGGCCCGTGCGCACGGATGCGCGGTGTGTGAGATGCTCTTAGAAAATAAATATTTTCATCACCAAGTTGTTGATGCAGTTATGATTAGAAACAAAACTTATTTTTACTAAAATCTGTATCAGCCGATGGTTCAACTAATGAAACCATGAACTGGAATTTTGAACAATGTAGTCTGATCCCGTCTAAATAAATGTATCTTTGTAATTCCTAATAAGAGTTGCGATTTGGAAAATCAAGGGAAGTATCCTATTATAATCATCGGCAGACAGATCTATCCTTGATGTTGACGTGATTGTAGCGTAGTGGTTGAGTCTGTCGTTGTGTAGCCAGCCCGCCCGGATTCAATTCCTATCTGGGATGAACCAGGGTGTCACTAGGGCCTAGGTGTCACATGGTTTTTTTTTCCCTAGACGAGGTGTGTAGTGTGTGAGTTGTGCTTGATAGATGTATTTGGGGTCTGCTCGGGCAGTCTCATTCGTGTTTGAGGTGCGGTTAGCATGGTTGTCCACTTTGAGTTCTAGAAAAATGAGATTAATCCTTGACACGTTGCCGACTAACGCTTTGTAGATTTTCGGCTTGTTCGCTGGTTGATTTCTAGACTGATAAGTCCGGCTGATGCTGGTTTGTTATGAGAGAAAACATTATTGGCTGACTAATAAGTTATGACTGAAATCAACAAACGAACAAGCTATTTAACTGGAGATTATAGTCATCGCTTAGATACTTGTTTGATAGTTTTTTCTCTCCGAAGTCTGGAACGGTATGCCAGTATGGGCCGGTACCAGAACGTTTCATTCCTCCGGAATAGAATTTACAAGTTAGCCCTGAACCGTATGTGCGCATCTGAGCGATGCGCCTCTGCCTGCCGCGTCTTTGAGAAGACGAAGCGCCGCTTCCCGCACGGATCCGCCCAGGCCTGTCCGACCCCGATCTCTTCTCCCCGCCAGCCCGATGCCATGCAGGAATGCAGGATGCAGCTGCCCTCCAGCGTCCAGCCTAACCAGGCCCCTGCGGACTGCAATCCAACCGTGAGCCGTCCAGGCTCTTGCCTGGTGTTGGCCGGCTGCAGTGGGCTCTCCCTGGCCGGTGCTCCGCCCGACCCAATGTACGCGCCTCTTCCCTCCAGCACACCTGATACGCTGACACCGCCCCCTGGGTCTGGATAAATTGGTTTGCGATTCAGTGATTGTGCATTTGTTAAATTGTTTAAATTACTGTGTGATTACAGGTGCTTAGGGTGTGTGCATTTGTTAAATTGGACATATATAATAATGTATATGTTTATTAGTCTTTCGGATTTAGTTAATTTTTACACTGTAATGATGCCAAACAGAGCAGCATGCAATGTTGGAATTAATGAATGTAATTTTGATCAGGGGGCCAAAGTTTATTGAAAATGTCGCTCACACAGGAAAATACCTATGCTAATTTCCAATGCTTAAAACTTGGTCACGATTCACAGCAGTATTCAGAAATACTGCAATCTAGTCTTTGGTGCATGCTTGACAATATTTCACACTCCAACTTGTGCTAGAAGTGGTTGATTCATTTTTACTGCCATCGTTATTAAGATATCAACTGCCTATGGGCAAAATCTAATGTTTAAAGTTATTGTGCCAATATTGAATTTTGCATGGGCAACAAATCACTACTCGCTATATGCAAATGGGGGCAATTTGGTATGATAGACAAACACTGCATCAGCTTCTTATTTATTGTAGAAAATATTATGTTAGCAGTAGAGAAACAAGATATTATTAAACATCTCACATTGACTCATACAGAAGAAGCATGCGTTATTTGTTATCAATGGAGATTAACAATTATAAGATGGTGCAAGCTCCTGTTTAGATAGGTTTGGATTCCTGCTGGTGCTATGATCAATGTGTACTCATGAAGTTCTTTCGTTGCTGATGGTACTGTGGATCTGGAATAAGTAGAATCTCTGACTCAAGTTTGATCTCTTCGTTTTTCCACTTTTCCCGAGTGTAAATTTGTGACCACATATTCTCTTCAATTTTGCTGATTGAAACATGTCTACATTTTAGTTGCTCCAGACTATCAGAGCCCAACATAAAGCCTCTGTGTTCGAACTTCACCATAGTTGGATCCTTAGTCTTGCCAGGGACGCCATGTTTTTACTCGATGTAAGTTTCTTATTCATTATTCGTTGGAGTTCGATATTGCATTAGGAGATTTCACATTTAATCAGAGAGTTCACTAATATTTGGATTCTAAAACATACTCCCAGCATTGTCATTTGATTATTTGGAAAACTCGAAGGATTTCTTTAAATTTTATATTGGTGCAAGTTACACTAACTTCAGCCTTCCATCAAAACAATTTTTTTGAGAACTATATGATGGTATAACATATGGTCAGATACTGCTAATGGAAGTCACTGGAAAAATAAGTTCACCTCATTTTAAATAGATAGTTTAGAATTTGCTAGGTAGTAGTTTCACGATTGTGTTAAAAGAACATAAGAAACAATTAACATTTTGTGTACATTTTGAGAACATGTGCAATTCCCATGCGAATGTTTATCTAACATCTCTAGTGTTAGGCATAGTAGTTCATGAGCATTAGCATTCATCATGCATGCATATGCATTTTGAATGAAACATTGCTAGGAAATGGTCACATGTGATGAAGGCAAAAAAGGTGATTTGAAAATTTTTAAATACTAGATTTTCTTTTTACTGCAAAAAGGTCAACCAAAAGTCTAAGTTGAATCATATACATGAAAACATGTAAGTCAGGGTCAAATTTCTAGATGTTGACAGGTTAACAAGATTCAAGGTTTAGGTCTCTTTATTAATATTTCCTCTCCAAAAACACTATTACAAAGTGATGTACTTTAAGTTAGAGCAAACAAAGATGAAAATCTAAAGCCAAAGCAATTTAAATATTAAGTCCTAGATTGGATAATGGATCCGGTGCTTAGAATAACTTTTCCTAATTCTGAAATACATAGTTCAGTATCAATGTTCAGAGGTCGATTTAAAAATATTTCATATATGACCTTTATAAAAATTCCAACACATATACTAGACTGTGGTATTATATCTCCGGTTGACAATTTCAGAGGGTTTGTTAGTGTTCCCACATAGCTAAAGTGAGCAGAAATTCATGATTAAAGTTCTGAATATCAGTCATTCTCAGTGTAGCCAGATAGTATTGTTCAGGGTGAAGTTAAAATGCTTTGGTATATGAACTTTTCGGAAACATCGAAAGTTAGAGTAGGTGCTTTGGACTTTCATGTGGTATAGATCTTGTCATGCATAATATGATGCTTGGTAATTTCCAGCTGGTTAAAGCAGGTCAAAATTCATGACTGCGTTCTGAACCCAAGTCTGGACAACATGATAATGAGACTTGGCTCAGCAGCAGCTCGCATCTCTGATTCATCCGCCTGCCGCTGATCCGCAGCCCCTTGATCTCTCTAATGCACACAGCTGCTTGCACTGATCCGGCTAACTATAGGGGGTACGACCCCAGATACCCACGGCAGACCATATGGGCTGCGCCCCCAGGGGCGGCCCAGCCCACAAGATGAAGCCTTGCGGGGCACGACGCTGCTCGACACCTTCCGCAAGACACCGAAAAGATATCCTAAAGATACTACGAGATCTGTTAGGATACGTATGATCCTATGATTCCTTTAATCTGTTATTACTTTCTGGTTATCTTCTAAATCTAACCGACTTGTAACCCTGCCCCCGGACTATATAAGGCGGGCAGAGACCCCCTCCAAACTCACGCAATATCATACGATAGCCAATACAATCCAACAGACCACAGGAGTAGGGTATTACGTCATACTGACGGCCTGAACCTGTCTAACTCGTATGTCTCTGTTGCCTTCTTGTTCTCGATTACACGCATCTCTGCCAATTAATCTACCTTCGTGGGATACCCTTCAGAGGACTGCCGACGATATTCTATCGACAGTTGGCACGCCAGGTAGGGGTGTGCGTGTTGTTTCCATGTCGAACAAGATGGTACGTTCCGCAAGCTCTTTGTCCCTCCCACAGTTCGGCCAGATCTTCACGGTCGGATCGATCTCATGGGTCATCAATGTTGACAGAGACAGAGAGCTCATCGAGACGGTGTAGATCGAGTCTGCGCCGATCACCCCAACACCTGCGACTGTAGATCCGATCTCGGAACCGCCTCCGAGGTTGCCTTCGCCGACAACTCGCCGCCCCACTTCCTCGCTATCAGAGGAGGCGAATCAACAACGACGATCTAATCGTGTCCATCGATCAGGTTGGCCGGGAGCTCACTGATTGCCTCTCCGTCACTGAATCGGCTCTGACCACTCTGATTCAGCGCCGATCACCCTCCGATCTAGATCTATCGGAGGCTGCTTGGGAAACCCCAGTGGTCACGACCCTACCCTTCGGACTCACCAACACCACCGCCGCCTATCAAGAGGCCCTACGGGGCAAATTCACCGACCAGGTTGGAGATGTCCACCCTCTCGCCGACCAGCTTCCGCCGACCAGCAACATGCTACATGTCGGCCGATACCCCGGAGCATCCCTCCAAATTATCTTGGAAGAGAATCTAGACTCCAAATCCCAGGGCTCTACGGAGACTATGGCCGAGACCATCGCTGAACAATTTTCTATCCCTCCTTTCCGTGGTGGCGCAATCTTCAACGTCAGCGTCGACAGCCCCCTGTGTGAAGGGGAAATCGAGGAGGATCGTGCTGCCCGTGTCAATAGGAACATCAACCATGCTCAGCGTCGAGCAAACGAGGCTGCCCTTACGATGGCCGAGGCTCAGCTCGACTCGCAAGGAAGGCCACGCCAACTCCACCGCAACCTCGATGACGAATTCGTTCGTGTTGATGGCCACGACGTGTACAAGACCCCAAGCGCTAACCTGGCCGTGGCCGCCAACGAGCTCGTTAGGCTCCCACAGACACCGGAGGTTGCCAAGGTCGCCGCCATGTTTAAAGCGGCGTACTGCTAGGTCAACGAGATCTGCTAGGATCAAAGGCCTTCGAACTCCACAAGCTCAATTCGCCGATCAGCCGCGCCAAGATCTGATCGCCGCCCAAGTCATTTCACCGACCAGCACCGCGATGACAGACAACCCCTCCAGGGTGGAGTTAGGGGCAACCGCATCGAACACCTTCGCCAACACGACTAGGAGGTCGACCAGGATGTCCGAGTGCACCTCAATAACCTCCGTGATGCACGACGACGTATCGACGAGTGCCGCTTCGGTCGCCATGAAGAAGAAGTCCGCCGCCGTCAAGAGTACGAGCAAGAGTACGGTAACCTGGACTCAGCTCTCGAGCCACTCAATGCCGGCAACGCTGCAGATCCCGACGCCGACCACAACCCCGAAGGGCCCTCAGCATTCACGAGGGCACTCCGAACACTCCAGTGCCCTGTGGTTTCAGAATCTCTAGGGTCGAGCCATACGAGGGAAGGATGAACCCCACATAGTGGCTATAGGCTTACGCCATTGCCGTGTGCGCCGCCGGAGGAGATACCAGTGTCATGACGAACTATCTTCCCACCATGCTTACGCCAACCGCCATGGTGTGAACCAGTTCCTAACATCACGGAAGTCGAGGTCATCACCGCCTTTGTCTGAGGACTCCATCACCGTGATCTCCGCTCCAAGTTCAACTGCAAGCCGCCCACGGGGATTGGCGAGATGATTACGACTGTCAACCAGTACGCCGACGCCGAGGAAGCCGATGTGCGCTTCAATGAGGATGCGGGCACTCATCGCCTAACTCGCCGCTACAACGACCGCAGTCACCATCGAGACAACGGCCGTGATCACCCAGAAGGATCCAAGTCTGGTCAATATCGCCACCGTCGACCAGACCACATCGTCGTCGCCGTTGACGAACCTTGCACCAAGCGCAATTATGACGAGCAATACAAGAAGATCCTCGATGGCCCCTGCCCTCTCCACAAGAACGCCAAACATAAGATGAATGACTGCCTCGGCTTAGCTAAGGAGTTCTAGGCCAAAAAGCCGGAACGACGACAACAACGACGGAGCCGGAGGCCGCCGACCACCTGGGGGAAACAACAATGCATTTCAGGATCATGACAAGGTGGTTGCCACCATCTTCGGGGGCCTCGCCTCCACCGAGAGTAGAAGAGAATGGAAGCTCGCCACCTGCCGGGTGCTCGCCGTTAATGCGGAAGACGCCGCCGCCAACCCCAGCTATCGCCCCTGGTCTGAGGTCCCCATCACTTTCAGCAGGGCCGATCAGTGGGCGTACATCCCCTACATAGGGCATTTTCCCCTCGTCCTCGATGCAACCGTCTAGAAAGTGCTTTTCAGAAAAGTGCTAGTCAATGGTGGGAGCGCTCTGAATCTCCTCTTCGCCGGAGCCCTAAAGGAGCTGGGCCTCGGGATAACAGATCTCACACCCTCCGACTCCTCCTTCTGGGGTGTGGAACCTAGCAGAGCATCCAAACCGCTTGGAGAGATTACCCTACTAGTGCAGTTCGGCACGGCAAGCAACTATCGCGTTGAGCACATCAACTTCTACGTCGCCGACTTCAACACCGCTTATCACGCCATACTTGGCCGACCAGCTCTGGCCAAGTTCATGGCTGTACCGCACTATGCTTATCTGGTGCTAAAGATGCCTTCGCCTGTAGGAGTCCTGGCCCTGCGGGCCAACCTCTCCATCACCTACGCTGCAGCATTAGTCAATAACTAGCATTTAGCAAACCATAGCAGCTAGCATATTGCATAACCCAACTAATTCAGTACATCTAAATAGGCTGATAACCATCCTCCTAACCACCTAGATAAGTTCTAAGTGTTCAACACAAACATTCAAATTCAATAGTCCAACACAAGTAGGCAACTAGCTCTCTAAATTAAGTCAATCATCATTCAAATGGAAGCCTCCATGTCCATCTCCAGTTGGTGCAGATCCATTAACAGTATTAACAGATTCTTCATTCTCCATTGCTGTTGTAGAATCAGATTCTCCATGCTGATGTTGGTCTTCACTGTCATCTTCTTCATTAGTGTCTTGAACCACTGCAACTGTCTTCCTGGGAAACTTCCTCTTCTAGCATAAGTATGATTCATAGAGGCAGTACCATGAGCAGCAGCAGCCCTAGGCAAGTTACGTCCCTGTAGACCCTGAGTTGCACCAATAACATCATCTGCTTGAGTCCAAGTAATAGCATTGCCACCACCTTCATGAAGCTTCCGCTAAACCATTTTGAGTGTGGACATATAGAACAGAGTGCTGAACTTGAATTTCTAAAGCCTAATAGATTTTATCTGATATCCAGGATGTTTTGCTCTAAGTGTAATAACTTAAGTTATTAGTTTGGCAAAGGCAATGGTTGCCTGTGGATAGGAGACACACATGCGACCTCCGTGTAGATGCATCTATTTGAACCATGAAATATTTGAATGGCCAGGATAGTGGAGTAATAGGAGTATAGAACCACCTATGTCACCTTGAATTCTTTCAAGGAACTTAAGTGGTCCAGCTTTGATATTAAGATAAGATGATCTAAAAATCAATTTCCCAGTGCTACAAGCCGTGCACTTAAAATCAGAACAGGCTAGGAATTGTTAATAATTTTTTGCATCATCTCTATACTAGGGTAGTAGGGTGACCAAGGAGATCATGCCAAGTTTGGAATGTATTGACATTATGAAAAATTACTTTATCAGCAACATGTGGTATGGGTTTGATTTATGTATAATATAATCCAAATGGTAAAGAGGGAATTTTTTTCAAGGATTTGTTTGCCATATTTGTTATCTTCGGTTAAGAGAAGAAATTCCTCTTTGTGTTCTTCGTGTGTTTCCAAGTGAAGTCCTGCATAATGTATAATGCAATGTACTTGTTTTGTTGTCAGGTTACAAAGCACCCTTATGTGGTGGAACAATAGCCTCATAGAATCCGAGTAAAGAGAGGCTAACTTTGAGGTCCACTAACCATGTAAGTAAATTGTGTCCATCAAAAGCGAGTGACCAAAAATCCTTTAAGGTGCTTACATGTAAAATTTTGTCTATATTTGTAGAAATGTTTATAAGTCAAGGAACTTCATGTGTTGTAAAAGTGGATGTAAAACATATAAGTAGAAAATTAAAATTTAAATATAATGTAGACCTTAAATTTGTACTTAACAAGTTAAATTTGTATGAATAGTGATATTAATTTAAGGTGAAAGGTGAATATTGGAATAACAGTTTATAGGTCATGATTATGTGAGGTTAATACGGTCTTTGGTTAAAACCCAGTCCAACCCGTAAGAAACGTTCTGCCGCAGTTTCGTAGCCACAGGTTGAGGAACGGTTCCCACGGGTAGCGAGCAGCGATGCAGCCGTGCGCCGTCTTGCTTCCAGAAGCCATTGCGGGAGGATCAAGGGTAGGTGACGGAGGTGGAAATCAAGGCAACTTGTGGCACTTCCCCCACTCCACCCCCCAATTGTGCGCTCTCGCATGGCCGTGCCGCCGCCGTCGTTGCAGGATGTGAAATTCACTACTACACAAACGAATATGCGCAGCGTTGCACTTTTGCACTCCATGGCGGGCACCTATTTTTGCCCGCTGCGGTAAATCCCACGATTTACCGCGGCGGGCATTTTTTATTTACCGCAGCGGGCACTTTTGCCCGTCACGGTAAATCGATTTACCGTGGCGGGCATCTTAATATGTCCGCCACGGTAAATCGATTTACCGTGGCGGACATATACCGTGGCGGACACCTTACGATGTCCGCCACGGTAAATAGGGTATTTACCGTGGCGGACATATTAAGATGTCCACCACGATAAATACCCTATTTACCGTGGCGGACATCGTAAGGTGTCCGCCATGGTAAATCAATTTACCGTGGCGGACAACGTTAAAAGCCCGCCACGGAAAAGGACTAGGCCCATCAGGCCCAAGCTTGCCCGATATTCGTCTACACGTATATATAGGTATACTTAGGCGCAGTCGGCCTCTCTTCCTCCCCACGCGCTCCAGGTCAGGCCGCCCCGACGGCGGCGGTGGATCTTGACGCCATTGCTAGCCAAGGGATCTTGACGTCAACGGGTTCGGAAAGGTCGAATTCGGTAGCCCCTGCCACCGGCGTTGTGGCTCTGCCTCTGACGCAAAGGCCAGCACCAGCGTGGCGGCCGGTCCTGCCCCCGGCGCGACGGCCCCCACCGGCGTGCCGTCCCCTGCTCCCTCGGACACCGCCGCCTGCCCTGCTCCCTCCGACGCGGCCGCACCGGTGAGCTCTCCACGAAGGCTGACGGCGAGCTGCACCTCCACGCGCGGCCGCGGGATGCCCCCTCCCCTCAAGCCGGCGAGCTGCTTCTAGAGGAGGCGTGACCTGCATCTCCTGCAGCAAGGACCGCCACAGCAAGGTGGCGGCGGCGTCTACCACGACGTCCCCGACGGATCTGACCTCACCACGGCGGCGACCTTCCTCCCTCCCTCTCCATGGCGCGGATCGACACGGCGCGGATCCACGACGGCGGCCTTCCCCCTCCCTCCTCGTGGCGGCGGCGGTTGGGGCATCCACGACGACGACGGTGACTGGGGCCAGATCCATGGCGGCGGCACCTGCTCCGGCGGGGATCCACGGCGGCGCGGCGCGTGGAGGTAGGTACAACACTTCCCTCCCTCTCCCTCTTCCTTCATCTCCCTGGCCGCGGTGGTGGGCGGATCCGGTGCGGAGGAGCTCCCTGGCCGCGGTGGTGGGCGGATCCAGCCGGTGCGTCGGTGGGTTGGGCTGGGAACGTACGGGCTCGTTGGCGGGCTTGAGAATGGGCTCGCCGGCGGGCTCCTAGGTTTTTTTTTGTTTTTTTTAATGATTTACCGCGGCGGGCGTCCTAATGTGCCCGCAGCGGGCAAAGCGGCCCGCCGCAGGAAGGCCACGATTTACCGTGACCTTTACGCGGTGGCGGACGCGTTTGCCCGCTGCGGGAAAGCAAATTCGTCCACCACGAAAAACGTTTCTGGTAGTAGTGATTCAGGCTCTCTCCCACCTTTCTTGGCCTGCAGCAAGTTCCGGCCAGTGGTGTCGTGCCCGTGCTCCAGCTCCAGCAGCGCGCCATCTGCCACGCACCCGCTGCGCTTTGCCGGCCTCAGCCGAGATTGCAGACTGCTGTGCCAGCCTCATGTGGCACCTTGACCGCCAGGCTGTCACTGATCTCACCGAGATCACCTCCTCGCTGCTTCGTGGAGGACGCGCTGGGGCCTAGCCGTGGCCGGTGGAGTTGGCGTCTCATCCTCGACCAAATCGCAGGTGGCAGAGATAGATTCGTTTTGAGGAAGAAGATAAGCTGATGCCTGACGGGTTGGGCGGTGTAAACCGGTGGAAACCGACCCGTGTTGTGGCCTCCAGATGCGGTTTTCCATGGGCTGGTCATGGGTTGGGTCCGGTTTCAAACCGGACCATGTACAGGGCTAGATGACATAATTTATAGACCTTATAAAGTGAATTGTTTATTTGCTTATGCAACTAAATTTACCTTCCAATATTTTTTAAGTAGACATTTATTACTTGTAGCATATACTTAAGTGCTTTAAACTTGCATAAGTAAACTTAAATATTACTCCACGAACCGGTACTGATGTACCTCAGTCTGCATGAATCAATGCGAAATGTTTGATTAACTGGATGAATTCTAAGGGTGAATATGATTGCATAGACTAGTAGTATGCCGAACCTGAATGGGGCAACCCAAGAATCACCTGCTAGTGTTCTTCCCACCCCAACATTTCTTGAGAATAACATGATGTCCATGTTCACACCTAGGAAGCTTCACAACACTCATACCGCACCAATTATACTCATGAACAGCATCGGGATCGAAGCATCAGGGATCGAAAAGTCGCTGGTAGCCTACTAACAAAGGAAAAATGTTGAAATTGGTCCAAACCAACCTACCAATGCGCAAAGAAACATGAAAAACATGTGGATTTCGCATCAACTGCTGCATCGAATGAATCCTTAACTGAAGTCATTGTCCTCACTCTTCGCCGATTCGCTCCTGGAGGTGCCGTGGGCCGATGGTTCTCCGACGGGCGTAGAAGGTGGCATCGACTCGATCTCGGAGACACAGGGGCAACTAGTTGCAATATTGCATTGGCGGAGGGAATGACGCACGGCCCTGGAATCCTCCCTGTCTGCTGGATCAGCCATTGTAGTGCACGGAGTGGGGCGACAGAGACGGTGTCGAGGAACGAGAGGCAAGGTGAGAGGGTGAGCAGAGGTGAGCGTCGTGAGAAGGAATGTAGCGGTGGGTGATGGCCAGATCTATTAAAGCATATGGGCAGAGAGTGGTACCCTCACCATTCCAAGGAAAGGGTGCTAGCACCACACTTGTGCAACCAACCAAACAGACCATAACTTGGCTCCACTAGTGCTGCTAGGACCTTTTCGACTCAACCAAACAAACTCTTATGCAAACCAGGGCAGGGATAGCAGCCCAACCAAACAAGCCCATGTTCGCTTGCTGGGAACCCAATCCTAGACATCGTTCAACTAAGGCAGAAAACCAAACACACCCTTAATCCCATCCCCAGTGTATGCCCATCGTCACCACCGCCCATCTCAGGTCACAACCTCTCCATTGCCTCCATCGATCACTAGTTGAACTGGATCTTGCATTCTTGCCAACCATATATAGGATGAATTTTGGAATTAGATTTTTGACTCATTTGGAAAACTAAATCTTATACATGTAGAAAGAGGTTCCTCATCTATGCGGTGATGATGGTCAATCGGGGATTGAAAGGAGTTGGCTTGTGAAGCCAATCTCTCAGTGGTTCTACATTTTTTTGCTTCTGAGAGAATAGAATGAAGAGAGATTTTTTTTCCTGAATACCGAACTAGATTGCGTCATAACATATGCACAATTGTTTTTATGTGTTCCAAACCTGATAAGTCAAGAAAGCTGTGGAATTTGCCATCCTGCTATTTATTGTAAAAGAAGATTACACAAATTGCTTCAAACAAGCGTAATAAGGACAAAAGGGAATGCTTTGATGTAAACAACCATTATTGTACTGTCCTTTTGGACATTGTAGCAGTGGTTTGGTCTCAGAATGTCGGGTTAGCGGTTCCCCAGCAAACTTAGTACTCAGAAATCTCCGTCATAGGCAAAGCGAAGGTCGAAACAAGTAAGACAACAACTCACATGACTCAATTAGGGTTTCATTGATATCTCGGTCTCTCTCTGTACACGGGGTTTGCTCTCCCCTTTTATAGGTCATTGTACAGAGTGAAGTTCTTTCACAACTATGCCCTACAACCGACATGGCATATTTTGGGGATATACCTGTACAACTATAGACCTCTGGTGGTATCCTTGGCCTTCTCCTTCTAAATCACCTTGCTTCACGGGCCTTGCTTGGAGCCCCCTGGAGGCCCATCTAGCGCGCAGAATGAGCCCCCTCCGAGAGCTCGACCCTTGGCGACGAAGCCTTGGCCTTCACTGGCTTCATGCGTTGATTCATCCTGCATTGAGTAGCTTGGTTAGCTCTTAGTTCTTAGCTAGCTCAACTAGAGTAGAACTAGTGACTTAGTCTTTGTGTGTGCCTAGAGATCATAATCAACTAGAATTGCGGTATAGGTGGCTTGCAACACATAGTAGAGCTAGAGCAAAAGGCTTCACTTTTTATTTGATTAACACCTTGCTCTAGTCATTTGTAGAAAAAATTATTAGACTATTCCCCCTCTAGCCATTAGGACCTTTCAGTGTGAAACCTTGGAACCTTCGTTCTAAGGCTCTCACAGTTGCTAAATACTTGACCAATTCGGGCTCCCATGCCGAGTACTCCTTCTCTACTTGCCCTGCTACTACTTGGGAATCTATCGTCACTAGTATTGTTTGTGCACCTAGTGCCTTCGCTTTGTTGAATCCTAATGTGAGGCCTTCGTACTCGGCTATGTTGTTTGTTGCTTTAAATGATAGCTTGGCAGCGTATTTGGAGTAGGTACCGGATGGTGATATCAATACAGTGGAGGCTCCAGCTCCTAGATGCCCCTAAGGCCATAAGTGTAAAGTGTCCAAGCTTGAGCTGGCAGTTGTGGGTTTGGTTCTGATGAAGGTGTCCAATCTGTCATGAAGTCTACTAGTGCCTGTGACTTTATTGCTGCTCTTGCAACTTAGTTTATGTTGTATTGGGCTAACTCTGTTGCCCATTTTCTGATTCTTTCAGAGGCTTCTTTATTGTTTAAGATGTCACTAAGTGGTTGTGTCAAAGGCACCGTGATTTCATATGCTTGAAAGTAGTGCTTCAACTTTCTTTAAGATATCAGAATGGCATAGGCTATTTTTCCGATCTCTGTGTAGTTGAGCTTTGCTCCAGACAATGCTTCTAATATGTAGTAAACTAGTTGTTGAATTGTTCTTGAATCGTTTTGCTTTTCCTTGATTTGAACTTTGCTAACTTCGTGGTCTGAGCCTGCCACATAAAGAAGCAAGAGGGTTTCTGGGTCTGGTACTGTGATCATGAGATTGCTGGCCAGGTAGCTCTTGAGCTGCTGGAAGGCCTTCGATTGCTCTGGACCCCATTCTAGCTTATCTCTGCTCCTTAGTGCTTTGAAGAATTACAAACTACGCTCTGTAGACTTTGAAATGAATCTATTTAGTGCATCTATTCTTCCTGTGAGATTCTGGACTTCTTTTTTTGTTAACGGTTCTAACATTGAAAGTATGGGCTTCGTCTTGTCTAGGTTTGCATGTATGCCTTCTATCCCTACTATGCACCCTAGCATCTTCCCTCTGCTTACTCCGAAGACACATTTTTTTGGGTTGAGTTTCAGCCCTGCAGCTCTGAGATTGCCGAAGGTCTCTTTGAGGTCTGCAATGTGATCTTCTTCTTTCTTGTTCATGACCACAATGTCATTGACGTATGCTATGATGTTTTTTTTGTAGTTGAGGCCCGAGGACCACCTTGGTCATTCTTGCGAAGGTTGAGCCGACATTTTTGAGACCTTCGGGCATCCTGACAAAGCAGTATGTGTGGAAGGGAGTCGTGATGCTTGTTTTTCTCTTCGTCTTCCTTGTTTAGCCAAATTTGATGATAACTAGAAAAGCACTCTAGAAGAGAAAATTGTTTGCAGCTTGCAGCCTTATCGATAAAGGTGTCAATCCTTGGGAGTGGAAATGGTTCTTTTTTGCAAGCTTTGTTCAAGTCAGTGAAGTCTATGCACATCCTTATCTTTCCATTCTTCTTTGGGACTAATACCACATTTGCGAGCCAGTCTGAGTACTTAACTTCCCTAATGACTTTTGCATCTAACAACCTTTGCACCTTAGCTTTTGAAAGGTCCTAATGTCTAGAGGGGGGTGAATAGCCTATTAAAAATTTCTACAACAACACTTAGCAAACCGGTTAGACAAATATAAGGTGAAGCGAGTGTTGCGCTAGCCTACTAAAAATGCAAACCACCTACAACAATTCTAGTTTCTATAGTCTCAACCCACACAATGGCTATGTCACTACACTAAGTTAGTGTGCTCTCAAGGCTAACTAAAGAGCCACACTAACCAAACTAACAAGCTCTCACGACTAGCTACACTAAAGAGCTTGACAACTAGTTTGCGGTCATGTAAAGAGAGAGAGCAAGATGGTTATTCCATCGAGTCGAGGAATGAACCAATCAATCATAAGAATGAATACCAATGAAGACCAATCACCTCAGAATCAAATGATGACACAATGATTTTTTACTGAGGTTCACTTGCTTGCTGGCAAGCTAGTCCTCGTGGTGATTCACTCACTTGGAGGTTCACACGCTAATTGGCATCACACACTGAAGAGGACCGTGACGCCTAAGAGGGGGGGGGGGATTGAATTAGGCAACTTAAAATTCAACTTCTAAACTATGGCCTCTTTTTGTAACCTTAGCAATACCTATGCAAAAGATAAACTATCTAAATATGCAACTATGGTTTTGCTAGTGTGTTGCTATCTCTACCGCAAAAGGAGTCTTGTAAACAATATAAATGCGGAAGCTAAAAAGCAAGGTAGAGATATGCAAACTCCCATCGATGACTCTAGTATTTTTACTAAGGTATCGAGAAGCGCGCAAGCTTCCCCGTAGTCCTCGTTGGAGCCCCTCGCAAGGAATCCCTCGCAAGGCCCAAGCTCCTGATCGGGTAACTCCGTGGATAGCCTCGGGCCTTCCCCACACTCAAGTGGGTCTCTGACGTGCCTTCTGGCAAGCCTCTCCCGGATGCTCTCCGCCGTCTTCACTATCAAGCTTCTGGCCAAAACGCCGCGGGCCTTGTTCCCTCCGATACATGGTGGCGGCCACACTACAAACGCAGTTGGTGTGATCTCGCAAGACTACAAGCCCTTCGATGTACAGTAATGGTGCACGCAAGCACCGAGTGGTAAGAGGTCGTCCTGATTGGACGCGTCCGGTCGTCCCGACAGTTAGAGCCACGATCAACTAATCGGACGCTGCCAGTGTTCGGTCACATGCCATCGGACGCGTTTGGTTCCAATTTCAACGCTCTGGAACCTCTCTGTACTCGATCAGACGCTGCAGTCCTGCGTCCGATCGATTTGCCTTAGCGTCCAGTCAGTACTGAATGTGTTGTCGGTGATGATGAACAGTACCATCGGTGCCTCCAGTCACTTTACTATTCAGCGTCCGGTCGCTGCTGCTGACGCCTACTGTAGCCAAGTCACTTGATTGGAGGGTTCGGTCACTTTCCGCTAGTGTCCGGTCCAGCGTCCGGTCACCTCTATAAGCACATTTCTTCATGATCTTGCGTCCGGCTTGGTTCCTATCTTCATGCTTGGACTTTCCTTGATATCTTGAGTCTTCTCTTGTGCTTCTAGGGTCTCGCTTAAGGTGTTGATCATCAGATCAACATGTCGCCTTCGTCCAAGTCACGTCTTGCACCCTTTTGAACTACAAAACAATCACTTGCAAATTCATTAGTCCAATTTGGTTGTGTTGGTCATCAAACACCAAAATCCAAAGTAAATGGGCCTAGGGTCCATTTTCCTTACAATCTCCCCCTTTTTGGTGATTGATGACAACACGACCAAAACAAGCAAATAATAAAAAATTTGCAATTTAAAAACTATCTACTTGCTAGGATGCAATGCATAAGGGCAAGGTTATATGATGCTAAAAGATACAACTTGTAAGACTAAAAGATACCACTTGAAAACTTATCTTGCCCTTACAAATGTCCCCATGTGAATCCATAATCCACTATCCTCCATTTCTCAGACCATTACCACTTGTAAATTATTATGATCTTGCTTTTGGTCCTACAAATTAATGCTTGCTTTTGGTCCTCTAAATTCTCCCCCTTTGGAATCAAACACCGAAAAGGAAGACATTAGTAGCACAAGGGAGGGTCAAACTTTGTGATCCTTTGTATGTGGAGTGGAATAGGTCACAAAATTTGACTCTCACATTATATAGACTAAGGTCCCCCTAAATATATGCATACATATGATGGAGAATGTATTTTATGCATAATGGCAAAATAATGCTCAAGGGAGTTTAATCTATATAATGCATGGAGAAAGCATATAAATACCAAAGTGAAATCAACATGATGATATTGGTTAGAAATACCACATGTGGAAACCAATTTGATTTCTACCACTTGCAATAGGTGGTGAATATTTGAAGTATGATGCTTAACTCCGGGATTCCATTTTCCTTGCAATGAGACTACTACACACATGATAAGCTTGAAAAGGTGTTAGTCTCAAAGCATCCAATTTGTAGAGTAACCTCCCCCTAAATTTGTGCACACAAGCATGGAATACTTGTAGGAGACATGCACATTGATTTTAGAATCAACCATACCACTTGAAAGATGACATCACATGAATGTGAGAATCATTTTCAAAGGAGATATTCAGAAGAAATTATCTACAATTTGGACTTTGGCACATATTAGATGAACAATTATAAAACAAGCTATGTGTCGTGCTCCTAAACAATTTAAACCATGTAGGTTTGCTCCAAGGGTTAGAAGTGAAACCGAGCAAGCCTACCATAAGATATACCTAGTGTATGCATGACAAAAGATATAAGCATGCAAATGTAAACCTAGGCATGAAAAGGAACTAGATGCTAAAAGATACCAAATTGTAAGAAATACCACTTGTAGGAAATGCAAATTGAAAGAAAGTACATCTAGTTACCTAACATGGGAATAGGAATTTGGGTCCATAGTATTTACTAACCCACTTGGCAATGACTTTGTCCATAATGATACACCCCATGAAATGCACCCATACTTTGCTAAGTCTCCAAATTCCCCGATGTCCAACGGACTTCTCACTTCCCTTTCGGGAACCAAACCTTCTTGGTGCTCTTCATGTTGGAAACAATCTCCTTTGGCACCTAAATGTGTTTGACCCCATTGTTGGCTTGCTTTTTCACCTTGATGGCCACCACCTTGTCATTTTTCTTCTTCTTTAACAAGTATGGTGTGGAAGCATTCTTGTCCACCTTATTGGTGTAGGTGTTGGAGAGCTTGCTTGTTGGCTTTTTCTCTTTCTTCTTTGCTCCCCCCATTCTTCACCTTGCACTCATAGGACTTGTGACCTTCCTTGTGGCATACATAGCAAACCATGGTTTGTCCTTCATCAAGATTCTTCACTCCCTTGATGTTGTTATCCTGATGAAGTTTGACTTGCTTTGTCTTCCCTTTCACTTGAGTCAAGTCCTTGGTGAGGCGAGCCACTTCTTGCTTGAGTTGCTCATTCTCCATTGCAACCTCTTGTGTGCATGTATCTACAACAACTTTCTCAACACAAACTTGGTTGTACAAAGGTGAGTCTAAACATAAATCATTGCAAGAAGTTGAAGCATCCTTTTTAGGCATGTTAAAGATAGAACTTTTCTTTTTAGATGCCTTGGTGGGGGTTGTACCGATGGCTTCAAGTTTAGCAACTTTATTAGTTAGCTCATCACAATGTTTGCATATGGTTTCCATTTGAGCAAGCAAACTTTTATAAGCCTCTTGTGAGCTAGCTAACTTTTCTTTTAATTTTTCATTTTTCTTTACAAGTTGCTCATCATTGATTGTGCATGCATTTGTTGTTGCACTAGCCTCAAGTTGCTCAATTTTAGTAGATAGTTCAATATTGAAATTAGCAAATGTCTCAAATTGTTCAAGCAAAGTTTTATTTGCTTCTTGTGAACTATCTAGCTTTTCTTTTAATTTTTCGAGCTTCTTTTGTTGATTAGTGCAAACTTTAGCATAATTAAGATTTTGTTGCATAATTTCATCATAAGAAGGCATTTCATCATCACTATCACTCTCACTAGAGGATGAGCTTTCGTTACCTCGTGCCATAAGGCACATATGAGAAGAGCTTGATGATGAGTGCTTGTGCCCGCGCCTCTTGTGGTGGTCCTCTTCTTCACTTGAAGAATCATCCCATGACCTTATTGACGTGAGGGCTTGATTCTTGCACGCCTTCTTCTTTGTCTTGGGTGTGGGCTTATTTGGACAAACTTCCACAAAGTGCCCCAATTCACCGCATCCATAGCATCCTCTCTTTCTTTGCTCATTTCTTTGATTGGTGAAGTGATATCTTGAATTTAGATGGGCACACCCTTGACATTGAGCCTTTGGATCATCTTCTCCACCTTGTTGATAAGTTTGATTGATTCTTCATCAAGGTCGGAGGTGGAGGAGGAAGATTGATCATCATCAATTGAATCTTCATCATTATCATCATCATCCTCATCTTCTTCTTCATCTTCACTTCAGGAGCTTGAGCTTGAGCTTGTCTCAACTTGCTTGCCCTTCATCTTCTTTTTCTCGCTACATGCGAGAGCTTTGCCTTTGCTTGATGAAGAGGCTTCTTCTTGACCCATCTTGCATGACATTTCAAATGCCACTATCTTGCCAATGACTATGGCCAGGGTCATGGTGCTCAAGTCCTCCATGTTGTGAAGGATGGTGATGATGCTTGCATATTTCTTTTGTGGTAGCATGGAGATGATCTTCCTCACGATGTCTGCATCATCTAGCTTTGTTAATCCTATTGAATAGAGCTCATTGATAATTAGATTCAAACGAGAATACATATCATGAACAAGCTCATCATCATTCATTTTAAAGGAATCATAATTTTGTTTAGCTAGACAATGTTTTTGCTCACGGACATTAGATGTGCTGTTATGGAGCTCTTGGAGTTTTAACCAAATTTCATGCACTGTATTTAAAGTGAACACTTGGTTAAATATATCCATGGTAAAAGATTCAAACAAGCAATTTTTAGCTCTAGCATTGAAATGTATTTCCTTTTCTTCACTCTTAGTGCGTTTATCGGGAATCTTAATGGGTTTCATCCCGTCATGAGTGACTCTCCAAACACCCAAGTCTACTACCTCAAGATGACAAGCCATTCTAGCCTTATAGTAAGGGAAGTTAGTGCCGTCAAAGTGCGGAGGCCTAGAGGTATCCATCCCAACCACTCTAAAAAGCATCGGCTCAACGGCGGTTAAGCCAAAAAACCAAATTGAGCCAACCTGGCTCTGATACCAATTGAAGAGGACCATGATGCCTAAGAGGGGGGTGAATTAGGTAACTTAAAATTCAACTTCTAAACTATGGCCTCTTTTTATAACCTTAGCAATACCTATGCAAAAGATAAACTATCTAAATGTGTAACTACGGTTTTGCTAGTGTGTTGCTATCTCTACCACAAAAGGAGTAATGTAAACAATGTAAATGCGGAAGCTAAAAAGCAAGGTAGAGATATGCAAACTCCCATCGACGACTCCGGTATTTTTACTAAGGTACCAAGAAGCGCGCAAGCTTCCCCCTAGTCCTCGTTGGAGCCCCTCGCAAGGAATCCCTCGCAAGGGCCAAGCTCCCAGTCGGGTAACTCCGTGGATAGCCTCAGGCCTTCCCCACGCTCAAGTGGGTCTCCGACGTGCCTTCCAACAAGCCTCTACTGGATGCTCCCTGTTGTCTTCACTATCAAGCTTCCGGCCAAAACGCCACAAGCCTTGTTCCCTCTGGTACACGGTGGTGGCCACACCACAAACTCGGTTGGTACGATCTCGCAAGACTACAAGCCCCTCTGATGTACAATAATGGTGCACGCAAGCACCGAGTGATAAGAGGTATGCAAACCTCACTAAACACTAGGCCTAAAGCTAGAGCAAGTGCATAAGCGGTGGTCTAATCAATGAAAGCACTTCGTAAAGCACCTACGTTAATCACCTAATAAAACACTAAGCACTATGCAAGTGGAGATCACTAAAATGGTGTATCAACACCCTTAGTATGTTTCCTCAGCTCCACCCACATCAAATGGCTGGTTGGGGGTCTATTTATAAGCCCCACCGAGAAAGTAGCCATTGAGGATGAAATCCCACATTTCTGCTACTGACCGAACGCTCAGGTCATCCTGATCGGACGCGTCCGGTCGTCCTGACCGTTAGAGCCACGATCAACTGATCGGACGCTGCCAGCATCTGGTCACATGCCACCGAACATGTCCGGTCACTATTTTGCCACTCTAGAACCTCTCTGTACTCGATCGAACGCTGCAGTCCAACGTCTGGTCGATTTGCCACCAACGTCTGGTCAGTACTGAATGTGTTGCCAGTGATGATGAATACTACCATCAGTGCGTCCGGTCACTTTACTGTTCAGCGTCCGGTCGCTACTACTGATGCCTACTGTAGCCGAGTCACTTGATCAGAGCGTCCGGTCACTTTCCGCCAGCATCCGGTCACCTCTGTGAGCATGTTTCTTTGTGATCTTGCATCCGGCTTGGTTTCTATCTTCATGCTTGGACTTTGCGTGATATCTTGAGTCTTCTCTTGTGCTTCTAGGGTCCCGTTTAAGTTGTTGATCATCAGATCATCACGTCGCCTTCATCCAAGTCACGTCTTGCACCCTTTTGAACTACAAAACAATCACTTGCAAATTCATTAGTCCAATTTGGTTGTGTTGGTCATCAAACACCAAAATCCAAAGTAAATAGGCCTAGGGTCCATTTTCCTTAGACACGCCAAACCCTCAATAGGGTGCCGCACAACCAACACAAGATGAGGATCACACAAGACATGAGCAATCCACTAGAGTACCTTTTGGCTCTCCGTAGGGGAAAGGTCAAGAACCCCTCACAATCACCATGATTGGAGCTAGAGACAATCACCAACCTCCGCTCGATGATCCTCGCTGCTCCAAGCCATCTAGGTGGCGGCAACCACCAAGAGTAACAAGCGAATCCCATAGCGAAAGACGAACACCAAGTGCCTCTAGATGCAAACACTCAAGCAATGCACTTGGATTCACTCCCAATCTCACAAAGATGATGAATCAATGATGGAGATGAGTGGGGGGGCTTTAGCTAAGCTCACAAGGTTGCTATGTCAATGCAAATGGCTAAGAGAGTGAGCTTGAACTGGCCATGGGGCTTAAATAGAGAGCCCCCATGAATAGAGCCGTTGGCTCCTCTATTCAGTGAAACACGGGCTAACCAGACGTGCCTGTTAGGTTGACTGGACACAGGACCCCAGCGTTCGGTCGCCTGATGCTCATCACATGTCATCAGCCTCAAATGCTAAGCGCTCGATCTTAACGACTAGTCTGCTTCGCACCATGTGTTAAGTTGCGACCGGACGCACTACTCATAGTGACCGGATGCTCCATCGCTGGAGTCCGGTCGTTTCCCATAAGGCACCAGAGCCAGTTTTTTTGATCGGACTCGTCTGGTCCACCATGACCGGACGCGCTGGTGTGTTCGCTCCTCCTCCTCTTCTCTGGTGCCACCACATCAGTAGGACTAGACGCTGAACAGTGTTCAGCCAAAGTCTGGTCACCTACGTCCGGTCTCTGGATGAGAGTAGCCTAATCACACCACTAATTTTATAAATGACCGGACGCTGCTGCCCCGAGTCCGGTCACCATGTGACCAGCGTTCGGTCACTGTTTTTCAGTGACTATCACCTCCTTCACTTCACCAACTTCTCCACCCTTGCTCAAATGTGCCAACCACCAAGTGTATCACCTTGTGCACATGTGTTAGCATATTTTCACAAATGTTTTCAAGGGTGTTAGCACTCCACTAGATCCTAAATGCATATGCAATGAGTTAGAGCATCTAGTGGCACTTTGATAACTGCATTTCGATACGAGTTTCACCCCTCTTAATAGTACAGCTATCGATCCTAAATGTGATCACACTCGCTAAGTGTCTCAATCACTAAACCAAAAAGCTCCTATCAATTTAACCTTTGCCTTGAGCTTTTTGTTTTTCTCGTTCTTCTTTCCAAGTCCAAGCACTTGATCATCACCATGGCATCACCATCATCATGATCTTCACCCTTGCTTCACCACTTGGAATAATGCTACCTATCTCATGATCACTTAAATGAACTTGGTTAGCACTTAGGGTTTCATTAATTCACCAAAACCAAACTAGAGGTTTCAATCTCCCCCTTTTTGGTAATTGATAACAACCCTTACACAAAGATATGAATTTAAATTTAATTGAATCTATGTTGCTTGCCCAAGCATATTTACCATGTGTAAAAGGATATGGACAAGTTTCATGAACCCCGAATGCTAGCAATTGCTCCCCCTACATATGTGCTAAGAGTTTGGATTGTAGCTTGCACATATGCTTAGATAGGAAATATAGGAGACAATGTCTACCAAATGATGCTAAGGTATAAGAGATGGACCTTTGAAGCATGATACCAATCGAAGTACACCAATATACCATCATTAGCACTATTAGTAACTAGACATACACAAAAATGAGAATACCCATGAGATCAATATTAGAAGCAAGGGTCTAGTTTCCATAAAATGAACATAAGTCTAGTTTCTTAACCTATGCATGCTAGTTTTTCATTTCATCATTCAATCCTACAACTAGCATATACCACACAAGCATGGATATTGAAATTTAAAACTTGTGCCATGCAAGCAAATATATGAAATGCACATTCAAATGCACCATACAAGTTCATGAGCTTGCCCCCCTACTTGTGTGCTTAAAATTTTAATTGATCCCCTTCCTTTGTCATATCTCTCCCCCTATGTCAAATTCTCCCCCTATCACTTACATCTTTGTTTCTCTCCCCCTTTGTTGTCTTTTCACTATCTTTGTACACTATTTCTCCCCCTTTGTCATCAATGACCATAAAGGTTTGAAATGTAGATAGATTGGGATTATCAATGTCAATCAATGGGGTGAGGACCATTTTCCCAAATTTGGTTCAATCTAGAACATTTGCCAAAGATATTTAACTCGGTTTGATCCAAGGACAAGCTTCTTCACACCTCCAAATAAGGGTTATCTTGTACCATGTTGAGTTAAACACTTATAGCTCATTTTCTAGATCAAATACTAGGTTTACAAGCCCACAAACTTGTCATATGCTACCACTAGACCAAATTAAGCATAGAAGCAATAGTGGTACCATACAAACATCAAAATCATTTGATTTTCATGAATGAACCTATTAAATGTGAAAGATGACTAGATGCACTAAACATGTCCTTAGCAAGGATGTATGCCATGCCAATTAACTTTTACCTTGGATTTCTCGAAGGAGAGGCATGTCATATAAGTGGGGAGGTGCATCAACACATATATGAGAAATTCAATATGTTCAACTCATTCCTTAGCTTGCAAAACCTTTTCTCATCTAATGGCTTGGTGAATATATCGGCAAGTTGATCTTCGGTGCCTATACTCTCAATGCAAATGTCCCCTTTTTGTTGGTGATCTCTTATGAAATGGTGTCGGACATCAATGTGCTTTGTTCTTGCATGTTGAACCGGATTGTTGGTTAACTTGATTGCACTCTTATTGTAACATAGCAATGGCACTTTCTTGAACTTGATTCCAAAGTCACTCAAAGTGGCCTTCATCCAAAGTATTTGTGCACAACAACTACCGGTGGATATGTATTCAGCTTCGGTGGTTGATAATGCAACACTATTTTGCTTCTTTGATGACCATGAAACTAGTGATCTTCCCAACAATTGACATATGCCCAAGGTGCTCTTCCTTTCAACCTTGCATCCCTCATAATCCGAGTCGGAGTAACCAACTAGCTCAAACTTTGCTCCTTTGGGATACCACAAACCAACATTTTGTGTATGCTTCAAGTACCTCAATATTCTCTTTGTAGCCTTTAAATGACTTTCTCTTGGTGAGGCTTGAAAACTTTCACACATGCATACACTAAACATGACATCCGACCTTGATGTGGTCACATAGAGTAGGCTTCCAATCATAGACCAATACAATTTTTGATCCACCATATTGCCACTTGCATCACTATCCAAATTGCCATTTGTCCCCCTTGGTGTGCTAATGGCTTTGCTATCACTCATGCCAAACATCTTGAGCATGTCTTTGATGTACTTTCCTTGACTCACGAATGTACCATTCTTCAATTGCTTGATTTGAAGACCAAGGAAGTAACTTAACTCTCCAATCATGGACATTTCAAACTCATTAGCCATCATCTTTCTAAATTCTTCACAAAAGTCTTGATTGGTTGATCCAAATATGATGTCATAAACATCGATTTGCAACACAAATAAGTCTTTGCCAATCTTCTTGGTGAAAAGAGTGGTGTCGACCTTGCCCATCATGAACCCTTTAGAGAGTAGGAAGTCCCTCAATCTCTCATACCATGCTCTAGGTGCTTGCTTCAAGCCATACAATGCCTTCTTCAACTTCTACACATGGTCGGGCTTCTTGTCATCTTCAAAACCAGAAGGTTGCTCAACATATACTTGTTCATTGATGTAACCATTGAGAAATGCACTCTTAACATCCATTTGATAGAGCTTGATGTTGTTAGCACAAGAATAGGCTAGTAAGATTCTAATTGCTTTCAATCTAGCAACCAGGGCATATGTTTCTCCAAAGTCAAGACCTTCAACTTGTGTATATCCTTGTGCTACCATTCTTGCTTTGTTCCTTACTATTATCCCATCTTGATCTTGCTTGTTTCTAAAGACCTATTTGGTTCCAATCACATTGTGTCCCTTTGGTCTCTCTACTAATTCCCATACTTGATTTCTTATGAAGTTATTCAATTCTTCATGCATAGCATTCACCCAATCAACATCCTTCAATGCTTCATCTATCTTCTTTGGTTCAATGGATGACACAAATGAGAAATGCTCACAAAATGAAGCCAATCTTGATTTAGTTTGCACACCTCTTGAAATATCACCAATGATAGTGTCTAATGGATGATCCCTTGCAATATTGGTTGGTTGGAGTATTGGAACTTGATTGCTTGCACTTGCTTGATCATTGGATTGAGATGATGTGCTAGCCACTTGATTTTGTTTATTGTCATGAGAGCCATTTGTACTAGCCTGATTTGTATCATCTTGCAAATTTGTGTTAGAGAGCACTTGCACTTGATCATCTTCATCATCATTCATTTGCCTAGGCCTCAATTCACCAACATCCATGTTCTTCATGACTTTTGAAAGTTGAATGCCTCTAACATCTTCTAAGTTCTCATTCTCATCTTGGGAACCCTTGGTTTCATCAAATTCAACATCATGAACTTCCTCAAGAGTATCACTATCCAAATTCCAAACTCTATATGCTTTGCTAGTAGTTGAGTATCCAAGTAGGAATCCTTCATCACATTTCTTGTCAAACTTACCCAATTTAGTGCTACCTTTCTTCAAGATATAGCATTTACAACCAAAGACCCAAAAATATGCAATGTAGGGCTTTCTACCATTCAAGAGCTGATATGGTGTCTTCTCTTTTAATGGGTGATAATAGAGGCAGTTGCTACAATAGCAAGCCATGTTGATAGCTTCGGCCCAAAAAGATCGACTCACATTGTACTCACTAAGCATAGACCTTGCCATATCAATGAGTGTTCTATTTTTTCTCTCAACAAGGCCATTTGATTGTGGAGTGTATTTGGTCGAGAATTGATGTCTAATTCCAAATTCATCACATAAATCATCAATTCTAGTGTTCTTTAACTCACTACCATTGTCACTTCTAACTCCCTTGATGGTTGTTTCAAACTCATTGTGAATGCCCTTGACAAATGATTTGAATGTTGCAAACACATCACTTTTGTGACTAGAAAGAATACCCAAGTGTATCTATTATAATCATCCACTATCACAAAGCCATATTTGTTTCCACCAATGCTAGTGTATTGTGTTGGCCCAAACAAATCCATGTGCAATAACTCAAATGCTTTACTAGTGCTCATCATGCTTTTTTAGGATGGGTGTTTACAACTTGTTTGCCGGCTTAACAAGAGCTACAAAGCTTATCCTTCTCAAACACAACATCTTTCAAGCCTCTAACCAAGTCATGCTTAACCAATCTATTCAATTGTTTCATTCCAACATGACCAAGCCTTCTATGCCATAACCAACCCATGCTAGACTTAGTGAACATGCATGTTGACAATTGAGCTTCACTATCATTGAAACCAACCAAGTATAGATTCTCATATCTAAAGCCTTTGAAGATCAAGTTAGAGCCATCTACACTTATGATTTCTACATCATCTACCCCAAATATGCATTTGAATCCAAGATCACACAATTGAGCCATGGATAGCAAATTGTAGTTCAAGCTCTCAACAAGCAACACATTGGAAATGCTCATGTCATTGGATATTACAATCTTACCAAGCCCCTTGACCTTGCCTTTGCCATTGTCACCAAATGTAATACTATCATAACCATCATTGTCATTGGTGTTGATTGAGTTGAACATTCTTGCATCACCGGTCATGTGTTGAGTGCACCCACTATCAAGAACCCAATGCCTTCCTCTGGCTTTGTAATTGACCTACAAAAGAAGATCAATTCTTTTTAGGTACCCAAACTTGCTTGGGTCCTTGAAGGTTGGTGACCAAGCTCTTTGGCACCCAAATGGCTTTCTTCATTGAGCCCATCCATGGTGTACCAGTGAACTTAGCTTTCACCCCATTTATACCCTTAGTAAGCACATAGAAAGAATTAATTTTAATTGAGGATACATTAGCATTTTTGCTCTTGTTTTTGCACTCATGCTCTTTATGACCAACTTGCTTGCAACTAGTGCAAAACCGACCATTATTCTTCACAAAGCTAGTCTTGTGAGGAGCAAAGGCCACCTTGCCTTTCTTGGGGGTATAGCCCAATCCCTCTTTGTAGAGAGAAGCTCTTTGGCTACCTAAGCACATAAGCAAGCAGTCCTCACCACCATAGGCTTTGCCTAAGGTGCAAGTGAGCTCATTGACCTCTTTCTTGAGGGTCTCATTCTCAACCATTAGTGAGGCATCAGAAGTGAAACCATTACTACTAGATGAGGTAGAAGTATATGTACTACAAGAAGGGTTAGTGGGAGCAACAATGATAGGCTTATAGAATGATTCATTAATTATATCATAAGTTAAGCCTTTGTCACTTGTTACAACATGCTCCTTCTCATTTTGCTCATTAAGTAAAGAGGAATGAGCTTTTTCAAGCTTCTTGTGAGCCTTTCCAAGCTTCTCATGGGCTTCCTTTAGCCTCTCATGAGATACATTGAGCTCACCAAAGCCTTGCTTAAGGGCTTTTAGTTCCTTACATAAGCTTTTGCATTCCCTTCTCTTAATGTCAAAGTGTTCTTTAGCATCATCTAGCATGTCAATTAGTTCATCCTTAGTTGGTTCATCATCATCACTATCACTTTCATTTTCATTTTCATTATCATGTTCCTCATCACTTCCATCATCACAAGTTTGTACCTTAGTGGCCTTAGTCATGAAGCATGATGAAGTGTTGAAGAGAGAAGGCTTCTCATTGATAGCAATGCTTGCAAGAGCCTTCTTCTTGGTGGTCTTGTCATCATCACTATCATCATCATCATCACTTGAGGAAGCATCACTATCCCAAGTGACCACATATGAACCACCCTTCTTCTTCTTCTTGATGGTCATCTTGTCCTTCTTCTCTTTCTTTTCCTTCTTTTCCTTCTTGTCCTTCTTGTTGCTCTTCTTGTTGTCATCATCATTGTTGCTATTGTATGGGTATTGAGCAACAAGATGATCCTTGCTTCCATAATTGAAGCACCTTCTTGACTCTTCCTTGTTTTTGGATGAAGACTTCTTTCTTTTAGCACGGTAGCCCTTCTTCATCATGAACTTGCCAAATCTCTTGATAAAGAGAGCCATCTTCTTATCATCCATCTCATCAAAGCTCAAGTCTTCATCTTCACTTGATGATTCTTGCTTTGCCTTGCCCTTGGATGATGTGGCCTTGAATGCCACACTCTTCTTCTTGTCATCCTTCTTGTCATCTTTCTTCTCCCTCTTTTCTTCCTTCTCATCATCATCTCTATAAGCATCATCGATCATGATATCTCCCAAGATTTGGTTTGGTGTCATTGTGTCCAAACCGGTCCTCACTAGCAAGGTGACCAACATGCCAAATCTTGTGGGTAAGCATCTCAAGAACTTATGAGAGAAGTCCTTGTCCTCCACTATTACACCCTTGGTGTTATACTATAAATCATTTGCTAAAACAGGTCATAAGCATCATGTTTATGTGTTAATGCATGTAATATAGAGTGTAGATCAAGTTTCGTGACTCAAAACGATCAACGGAAATGCATAACGAAAGTTAATTCCATAATCATGTTATATTACTTAGGGTTTAAAACCAATTTTTATTAAGCAAAAATGTTATAGAACATATATGTGATACTTGAATAAAGTTTGAAGTGCAAACTTTGTAGATGACGATGAAATACCTGCAGTCAAAAAATGATATTACTAGCTAACATTTCTAATAGCTTGGAAATCAAATTTGAAGCAAAACCAACACAAGACTTAGTCGATTTCTTAAGTCAGAAAACAGGTTGACAAAGCTATGTTTGGTAATTTTTGTAGAAGGATTGGGTTAAGGAGTGGTGTTGCATTATGTCTTGTATTAGTAGCCTCATATGCCCTCTTAGGTATAGCAACACTGGTTTGGATGTTGGGTCAACCGATTGAGTGAATTGGACGCATTAAAAAGCATGCAGGCCACGTTCTGGGTTGGGTTCCTCGCATTGGCATGGCCACCGTGCTCCTGTGTCATCATTGGCGAGCTGGCCATGCACGTGTGTCTAGCCATGCTCGGCTAGCCACTGTGGCCATCAGCTCGGGCGTGCAGCTGTTCCTCCTCATTGCCACGATGCGCGCTGCTGCTGGCACAGCTGCTGGTGCCCCTGGGGCTACCCGCGTTCGCTCTCTTGCTTGGCTCTGCTCCACCAACCGCTATTGCCATTGCACCGCTGCGCACACACCACCTCGCACATGGGTGCCACGATGGCGCCTGTCTCTCTCTCGGCTCTGCTGGTGCTATGTCAATGCGGGATTGAGGCCGCTGCCCTTTCGCACGCATGCCTGTCCCTGCTTGGGGTCAACCATGCCCAGTTGATGTGGCATGGAGCTCCCACATGTGGCACATCGTGCCAAGCCACTACTGGTCTCGCCCAACGCCGCACGTGGAGTTGTCGTCCCCTCACCTGGTTCTTTTCTGTTAAATGGCTACACGACGCATCGTGTTGTCCCTTCTCTACATCTCTCGCACACACGCTGTTACGGTAGCCAGGGATGGCAGGCGGGACTGAGCCATGCCAAAGCCAAATTTGCAGCGCCTGGTCATTATCAGCGTAATTACTCGTGCCAGGTGCTAGTACTAGAGTCCTGCTACCGCCCAGTCATCTCCGGCCTTCAATTAAGCCCGACCGAGCTCCAATTGGCCATTTTCCCCTCCACCGTGCCATTAAGGCCAGAACCGGCCATGGCCGAGGGCAGCCACCCGCCGCACCACCTCTCGTCAATCCACCTTCACCACGAGCTCCGCCTTCACGTCCACTTCACCTTGCGCACCCCACTTGTACCACCACTGCTTTCCCGACACCGCTGATGTGGTCGTGCAACCACAGTCTGACGCTGGACTTGCGGTGTGCGCGTGGCTAGATGCGCCTGGTCTATCTCTGGTCAAGCCACCACCACAGGTAGCTATAGGGTGAGTTGCTGATGCCCACCCATTAGTTCTATCACCTCAGTTGTGCCTAGGCTCACTAGAACACGACTGTTGCCGCCGCAGGGTGTCCGCCGCTGTGGAGGGATCTCTTAAACGTGTCCCCACTCATCTCTTCACCACCCATCGATTCACGTCTGCATCTAGGTGAGCATCGATCCCTTAGAGGGGGCGGGGAGGGGCCTGAATGGCCGGCGTGGCTGTTCAGTGCCATCGTCGCCGTGTTGGTGCGCATGGGGGTGGCCAGAGGACTAGCCTGTTCTAAAGAAGTGAATGGGGAGGGGCTTATTTGTATAAGAGCAGTATGTAGGAATAGTGTTGTGGACCTCGGGGTGAATCACTGGTAACTCAAGGGTGTTTTTGTGAAGTTGCCGCACGTGCGGGCCTCCCTGTCGCAGGTCGTTTCTGCGCAGATGGGCCGCATCCCGCGTGGGCCGCGCGTGTGGGCTGCACCGCTTGTTGTGGGCCGCACGGGTTGAATTCAGTTTTCTTTTTTTTCTAGAAAATAAGAATAGTTTTATATTTTACATTCTAAGTTGAACTTTGGAAATTAATATCAATTCATATAAGTATCCAAAAATTGTGAAATAAATTCTGTTAAGTTCCTAAAAATGTTGTCTTTCTGGTAGTATGGTTACTTTATACATGTCTATGTTGATGCTAAGATCTATTAAATCATTTGAAAGTGTTAATGTTATTTAGATTAATAATTATAGGAATTTTTGTGGCAAATTGATAATAGCTTTAACCATGAAATTTTTACAGTAGGTTCATTGTATTATTATGTGCTCACTGTAATTTTGGTAGCCTTAGAATAGGTTGACAATTAGGGTAGTTAAGTACTCCTTGTTTTAGTATATATGTGAAATCATAAATAACGTCAGAAAGGTCATTTTTGATTGCTATGATAATACTCAAATGTTTCATAATTGCTTAATGGGAATAATAGGTAACTTAACATCGTAGTCATTAGAGCTAGCTTAGTAGCTTGATAGATGTATTTTTATTTTAAGAGTGGTTGTTGCCGTATTACTAAGTGTTGCATCATCATTTCATACATGTAGATAACGAGTTGGTAGAGTTTGTGACCGCGGGAGAGCAGGAGTATGAGGAGGTAATCGAGAAGTACGAGGAGGAGATCCTCATCCATGAGGGAGGCCTAGAGCCATTAGTTGCTGACACCCCGCGTGCCCAAGGCAAGCCCCGGTGTATAACCTTTATTTTGAATGATCACTGGATATATATATGTGATGTGCATTTATGTACAGGCATTTTATGGAAACTACATGCATAGATATACCTACCTATGAGTCCTACTAGTACAGGTGCGAGTAGCTGCTATGCTTAGTTTTTTCGGTAGCGTGAGTAACCTGCCATTACTCACAATAGGTGATTATTATCATCACTCATAATAAAATGGTGGAAGGAAAATGGAGTCCTGGCAGAGATATGGTTTGGGTATTGGTGGGTATAAGAGGTTATGTCTTGCGGCCAACGGGGCATAGCTTGGTTATACTATTTCCCTATCTGTGTCGATTAAGGACCGGCTGTTGCATTGGGTTCTAGGCAAGTCACAGACTTATTATCCTGAGCACATATTTGTTTATGAGAGTAGGGAAGGCTTGTTGCTCTCTTGTCATGGGTTTCGGCTCTTTCTGGACTGACTGATTGGAGGCAGGGATGGTGGAGGTCTAAGCACCACACTGAGTCTGGGACTCATGTGTGGGGGCTTGGAGTCCAAGTTTGGACAGGGGCCTAGACCCCTTGATAGGAGAGTGGTGGGTTGGTCCTGCTTGTGCCTAGGGTACAAGTGGGGCATATGTTTTGGGGTACCCAGCTAGGCACATTGATTCATGAATCACCGGGTAATCTGGTATGGCTTATCTATAGTCTAGCACCGTAGTAAGAACTAGAAGAGGAAAGGTGGTGAACTAGATCTGTTTGCTCAACTCTTGCTTGATAGTAGAATGGGTGCTTACATAGAATGGTTGGATAATGAACTAAACATGACTACTACTATTAAACATACGTAAGGATTCACTATTAGTATTGCTTTCTGCAAAAAGGAAACCCAGCTAACCATAAAGCTTATCATACCCTTTGGAGTCGGGAAATTATTCCCACTAGTCAGGTAAGTCTTGAGAGTACATCATGTACTCAGGGTTTATCTACCCTTGTTGTAGGTGCAGTTTGAGGAGTAGCTGATGTGTGAAGGATTCTTCTGGTGGGCACAGATGGATCCTTGTATATTATCGATAGATGTTTATTTTAATTTCGCTGTTTAAATTCCGCACTCTAAATTTGGTACTGTAATAATATATTTCTAAGAACTCTGGTTGTATGAAATGGACTAAATATTGTAAACTCATTCTTAGATCCTGGAGGAAAAATGTGGATTATTCGAGTTCTCCCTTAGGGCGTGCTCGACGGAATCTGCCCAATGTAGCTTGCTTTCGGGTGCTTAGTGTCTGGTGGAAGACGAGCACCTCCGAAGGTGTGTTATTTCGGGTGATTCTGCCTCATCCACCTTCTCACCAAGTGCTTTGAGACCATTGACAAGCTCTTCCATCTGATGAAACATGTCTAGCATACTCTCATCTTCCTTCATCTTGAAGCTAGCAAATTTCTCCTTGAGAATGTATGCCTTTGCACCCTTTATTGCCTTGGTGCCCTCGAATGATTCTTCCAACTTCTTCCAAGCCTCATGAGCCATCTCAATGTTCTTGATTTGCTCAAATGTTCTCTCATCAATTGCATCATGAATGGCACTTAGAGCAATGCCATTGTTTTGAAGAAGCACTTCTTCGCCCGCGGTGGGATTCTCTGGATTGGCAAACTCAATTTGGTTTCTACCACCTTCCTCACCCTTCTATTGATTGACTTGATATGTGTGGTCATCTTTGACTTCCAATATGGCTAATTTGTGCCATCAAATTAGGGCGGCTTCTTGGTGTTGTTGATTTGAGCCATTTTGACACCGAAGGTTGTTAAGCCTCAAATCACGGTGACCTCGGCTCCGATACCACTTGAAAGGTCCTAATGGCTAGAGGAGGGTGAATAGCATATTAAAAATTTCTACAACAACACTTAGCAAACCGGTTAGATAAATATGAGGCAAAGCGAGTGTTGCGCTAGCCTACTAAAAATCCAAGCCACCTACAATAATTCTAGTTTCTATAGTCTCTATCCACACAATGGCTATGTCACTACACTAAGTTAGTGTGCTCTCAAAGGCTAACTAAAGAGCCACACTAACCAAACTAACAAGCTCTCACGACTAGCTACACTAAAGAGCTTGACAACTAGTTTATGGTAATGTAGAGAGAGAGAGCAAGATGGTTATATCGCCGAGTCAAGGAATGAACCAATCAATCACAAGAATGAATACCAATAAAGACCAATCACTTCAGAATCAAATGATGACATAATGATTTTACTGAGATTCACTTGCTTGCCGACAAGCTAGTCCTCGTTATGGCGATTCACTCACTTAGAGGTTCACGCGTTAATTGGCATCATATGCCAAACCCTCAATAGGGTGCCGCACAAGTAAACTTAAGTGCTTTAAACTTGCATAAGTAAACTTCAATATTACTCCATGAACCGGTACTGATCTACCTTAGTCTACATGAATCAATGCGAAATGTTTGATTAATTGGATGAATTCTAAGGGTGAATATGATTGCATAGACTAGTAGTATGCCGAACCTGAATGGGGCAACCCAAGAATCACCTGCCAGTGTTCTTCCCACCCCAACATTTCTTGAGAATAACATGATGTCCATGTTCACACCTAGGAAGCTTCACAACACTCATACTGCTCCAATTATACTCATGAAGACATCGGGATCAAAGCATTAGGGATCGAAAAGTCGCTGGTAGCCTACTAACAAAGGAAAAATGTTGAAATTGGTCCAAACCAACCTACCAATGCGCAAAGAAACATGAAAAACATGTGGATTTCACATCAATTGCTGCATCGAATGAATCCTTAACTGAAGTCATTGTCCTCACTCTTTGCTGATTCGCTCCTAGAGGTGCCATGGGCCGATGGTTCTCTGGTAGGCGTAGAATGTGACAGAACCGCCCAATTTATAAGAGATCAAGTACGGCTGTCCCCGCTAACACGTTGACGCACGCATACTATCACTTATATAAACCCAGTAGTCCACCGAGTGTCACGCAGGACCTCGGTTAATCAACATCACAACCAAGATCGCGTGATTAAGCAAACACACATCACATACACAGAGTTGCAGCGGAAATAATATTACAAATGAGTTCCCAATTAATAGTACATGTTTGGGGTTTCAAAATCGATTAGTGAAAACAACATAGCTTTCAAATGATTACATTCATATAAGTTTCAATACATTGCTAACATAAGTGACATCCTCAGATAAAAGCATATAGATGAGAGATAACATAGAGTCACCGAGCCCACCGGCGGTTAGTTACCATCCTTAGCAGGCCAAAACCTCACCTGCAACATGGTGGGATAAACCCTGAGTACTCGATTGTACTCAGCTAGACTTACCCGTCATAACCAGAAATAAAATTGACTCCAAGGAGTATGCAAGGCTTTATAAGTGGAGGTAGCTTGACAACATTTTGCATAAAAAGTGATTAACTCAATTATATAATTATAATTCTATCATCAAGTTAATTATAACTATCCATCTCTAGATTAGCAACTATCCTATGCCAGACATGTGGTATATCTTTTTAGAGCATACAATAGTAACCATAGCAGGTGTAGTAATTCCATATTTATCCGAACCATCATATTCCATAATACAATTACTACGATGTTGGGGATAGCCAAGTTTCTCACTATCCGGGAGAGACGGCAATTCGAATCGATTTCAACCAGCTGGGAATTCATTCCTAACACAAACCTAGGTTGACCAGATCATTAGTCGCCTTAGGTCACCTTTGGTACAACTCAGGTACACATTTCGTGGGTTCGTACCGCGCCGCACAATCGGGGACACCAAATGCGAGGACATTCAGGACTACCCTGCCCTTCGGCTCAGTTTGGCTCCCTGCAAGGAACGCACAACAGAATGGGACCCGGCCTGAGTTGAGCTACTTGGCTTCGTGGTCGGAACGAGTTATCCGGCCAACTAAGTGATATGCATGTGTTCAATCTTGTCAGAAGTGCCAACAATGGTACGGTCCTTAACCGACATAGATGGGGATAGATCCACACTCAAGACCTCCATGTCTTGTTGCTTCTCTATCGACATCCCGCCCGGTCTCCATTTACATTATCCCATGGTTCTTTTCCATGATAGCAAATATAGCCAACCGTGCTTTGGTATCCACCTATATCTCGCAGGTGACAGGAAATCACCCGACTTCTACCGGTCTAAGCATGGCTAAGCATATATTTGATCCTGGACCTACATAGGGTTAAAGGTGTATATATCTGGACAAGGAATTTATATGCATCAAGTGGTTCCAATCAACTCTTATAACCTAATGCATCAATCATGAGGAACTCGAGTAATATTTTGTAAAACACTGGAAGGCATAGAATGCTCTGGGGCTTGCCTAGGATCCAACACAAGTTAGTTCAGTTAGCTTGCACCGTCTTGGTGACATCTCCGGTCCTAGCACTTGCTTAGTCCTTTCATCTTCGGGAAAAGTCCACCATACACCGTCTTCGGGTTCGGTTCCAACCTCACGTCCTTCATGTGGTTCATCTAGCGTACCTAGATGAGATGCAAGATGCAAGTGCATGAATATGAAGAATGGTAATATAAGATGCATCATATAATAGCATTCAAGGCAAACACAAGATTATGCAAGACATAGACACCAATAGCTATTTAACTAACATCATACAACTAACTATAGAGAGCAAGCACATCAAGCATGACACAAGTTTAACAAGGTCACAAGTATCATAACTTGACCATCAACAAGGGCATAAGCCACACTTAGCAACATATGGAGTAAACAAACACAACTAGCATATGTCTATTTCTGGACTAGAAAACAATAGCTTCATGTTTGGATCATAACTAGGGTTATACAAATTCAATAGCTATGCAATAAGACATTGTGGAAAGTTTATGAAATTTTCTACAATTCATATTTAATCATATTAGCATGATTCTCAAGTTAACTAAGTCAAATATACTCATTTACAGAAACTAGTCCACAATTGACAGAGAGCAGCCATATCTAAAACCCAAATTTAAACAGGCATAGCTCACAAAATATTTGGCCAAATGCCAGGAAAATTTAACACAGGATGTTTAGGTGAGTTATCTACAACTTTCTTATTATCATATAGGTGTGATTCAAATTCTAACTAGATCAAACACTAGCATCTTTCAGATCTGCTCCGAATACAATCAAAACTTGACAGAAGACTTAAAAGTCATGTAACTCCTAAACTATCAGGCCTATGGTCTTACAATTTGAACACAAGCAATATTATGAAATTTGCTACAACTTTTCTATTCATTACAACCATAGCAAACATCATTTACACCACAAAAATAATTGCACAAGGAAAACTGCACATGCAGCCCAACATCAGTGGTATGGAAAACTGATAGCATCTTCAGAGAAGCATAACTGGAGTTCTAGACCTCCAACAAAGATGAATCATAACTTTTTGGAAAGATTATAAAGTTACCTACAACTTTATTATTCTCCTATTAAGATGATTCTATAGTTACCAAGGTCAATTAATCCAATGAATGAATCTCTGTCTAAATCATGGACAGAAACTGATATGCCACTTTAAACAGCTACACCTAGAGTTATACATGTCCAATAAATGTGGTTCTAGACTTTTTAGAAATCTTAGCAAATTCTACACAACTTTGTTGTAAACACCTAAAGCTAATTCTACTATTAAGAAGGCCCCACAGTAAGAACAAGGAAACCCTCTCTGGGTTTGGCAGAAACAACCACACAGATTTAAGCAAGTATAACTCAAGATCTGCTTAACCAAAAATCATGATATTTATCTTTTTGAAAAGCTTAATAAAAGTACTACAACTCATTTATTTTCATAAAGTCATGATTCATAACTTAACTGAGCCAATTAATTCAAACATGCAGAACTGTTCAGAGTAGGAGCAAAGCAATACAGGGCATTTGTTATTTTTATAACTCTTAGAATATAAATCCTAAACTCCTGAAATTTTTACCGGACAACAACAATCACCTGATGAGCACTCCATAAAAAATTCACATTTATTTGAGGAAAAGAACTACAATTATGAAAAAGACAAGACACAACTAGTACTACAAACCTAACTGCATAAATTGATTTTTACAGCAAAGACTTTAAACTAAATCATGCCATATTATAGATCTAATGCATAGAGAATTTCACAAGGATTCCAAAAAGTCTTCATTTGCTATTTTGGATTTTTCTACAATTTACTATGAATTTCCAAAGTTCCAGCTGATTTAAAAGAAATAGATCCAAAAGGCACTATTCATATGAGTCACAGACTATGCAATTAGGTCCCTCACTTTCTTCAAATTCTTGCGCAAAGCTCTTGACGTGGATTGCAGCAGAGGATGCGCGGGAGCTCACCGTTTCTGGCTGGAGGAGGCTCGTCGGCGGCGATGGGGCGGTGGCGGAGCACCAGGGGCCTCCCGAGCATCCATGGGACAGCTCGTCTTGGCACAAGGCGGCTCATGGTGGCCCGACCACATGCGCCGGTGGCCATGCCCGCAGCACCACCGGCGGCTGGGCACTTCGGCGACCATGGTGGCCAGGAAAGGGGCGCAGGAGTGGCGGCTCAAGCTGGAGATGGCGATGACGCGCTTGGTTGGGACGGAGAAGGCCCACAGCAGCGGCAGCGAGCTCGGCTCGTGAGCTCAGCGGCGGCAGCCATGGTGGCTTCCGCTCTGGTGCGACCAGAGCGCGAGCGAGAGCCTGGGCGAGCGCGAGAGGGAGCGGAGATTGAGTGAGTGATGCCGAGGCAGCTTGGGCGTTCGCTTTTGGAGGTGCAGGAAGCAGGGCGGTGCATGGCAATGGAGGTGGGCGCACTGCGGTGCATGGCTGCCACGACGCCCTTTCGTCGAACATGTGGTGTGCGTCACTGTGCCCTCCTTGGAGTCCGTTTTTGGGCCAGCTCTGCCCCAAATTGGGCTATGGGCCTTGAAGCAAAATTGTTCCACTTATGATGCTCTACAAACTTCATTAAAGGGTAATAGCCATTGGGGCAGTAGATTAGCAGTTAATGACACTCCAAGATGGCATTGTCAATGCATTAACGACAATTAACAAACTCCAAAAATTGATGGTCACAATGAAGTCAACTGAGTGCCATATTTATACATGCTCTTCTCCATGAACTTAGCTCCAACTTTTATTTTGAGACCCCATCACATTGCTTAACAAAATCATGAGAACGCGAGATGCCAATGTCGACGATGATGAATTCTAGACTTAGAAAAATTCTAAGTACCGAAAACAGCTGCCGATTCAACGTTTGAGCCTTGATTCGCCTTAGTTCCAAGTTGATATGGCTCTTGGTCTAAAAATAAAGTTTGTTCTACTCTACTCAAACTTCAACTTTGATTTAAGGTGCAACTCCATGCAAGCACTGTAAGTGTTCGGTCAACATAGGTCAAAGTAGCATGACGGTAAAGCTTAAATTACACTTTTTGATCTATTGGAGCATTTTCTGGCCACTTGCTCAACATGAACCCTTCATAACTTTTGTTCATGAGTGTAAGTAGAGTTGTTTGATCAAGGTTACAATGTTTGTTTGTCATCACATGTTCTCATCCACCTAATAAGGCAATTTAGGCGAGAACATAACTTGTCATTTCATGTGACTTCTTGATTCCAAACTTCACGAAACTTTTCCATGGATCAATATAGATGGATATTGATGCGAGACACATGAAACAAGTACATTCAACATTACTCAAGCATACTTTTTGGAAAGGACAACATGTAAGCAATGGTGCATGGTCCAAGTTTAAGTGGTGGCTCATTTTTGTAGATTTGATCTGTCACCACTTAACATGCCATGGTTGAGCTCAACTGGTAACAAACACCTGGGGTATTATAGCCCTCCCCCTTAAAGGAATCGCATCCTGAGATTCAGGATAAAAGACTTTTATGGAAGAGAGACATGTTACTAGTTTCCAATATTAGCGATGGCTTTAGGCCATGTAGCTTCAAGCATCAGAGGGACCAAATTGGTCGAGACAACTTTCTATACTTGTTCTTTGTAGTAAATTTTTGTCAAAAGAATTCCGTTCATTTGCTTCCATAAAGCATTGTTACATTGGGAGGAATCCAAGATAGCACTGTCCTACGTACTTCGTCCTCGATGTACGAAGAGCGATACAAACGTAGACTAAATACTTGTAGCATCTACTTCCCTAGTGGATATAGCACAGACCATATAGACTTTGCACTAGATCATAATCTTCTGAAGGATACTCGTTGCAATGGTTCCATGTGTGCAGTTCTCTTTCTCTGATAATAATATTGTATGGTCTGAGTCTACCGAGTGAGTGGTAAACGTAATAGCTGACTCTATCAGCTCAACGTTCTCGATGATCATTCCTTAGGGAGCCTTTGGATCCAAGTTGCAACAGTGATCTAGGTTGAATCTGATGCAACCTCTTGGGTAAAAACTCATATAAGGTACCAAAGGCATGTCAACATTGGAGAACCATTGACGCAGATGGATATTAGCGAGGCTTGGAGGACAACACAAGTTGCAAGTAATCACAAAACTAGGGACTAGTTCACTACCAAGCAGGTTGAGTACAATTTGCCTTCGTGGTGCAGTTGCACAGCAAGTTGAGTTGACTTGCATCGTAGCAAAACTAGCTTTCTTAAACTATATTTGACGTTGAGGCTACCATTCTAAGGCCAATCAATATCTCAAAAACCATAATCCAAAATCTGCGGTTTGACAGCTTTCCAATTACTTTCGATTTGCAAGGGTATAAATTGACTCGTAGAACACCTTGATTGCTCGAACATTGTTGATAGAAGAGGCCAAGAACAAGGTACAAAGGGGTCTAAGGAGTCTTCTTTAGGGCATCTAAAGGATTATCTAGCAACAATTATTGACCATGTTACATACCTTGGCATCAATTGCAAACACAACTTTCGAATGCGAAGGATGATCGCAGTCACAAAGAAATTACAGATTCTGTACTCTTTGATTTTCTGTTCATATTTCACAAACTAGTGCTCCATTGTGCACAAATTTTGGTAGGCATTTAGATCCAAGAGTCCTTTAACTACTGACCAAAATTCAGCTCAAACGGACACCGTTTGACTATCCAAACAAATCATTTACCAAAACTGCTTTGTTCTGAAACTTTGTGACCGAACTGTCAAAACATCTCATAAATCCGATGTTTTACTTAACCAATACTCAAACCAACTTAAGATACCGAAGTTCCTTAAGCGAGGAATGAGATTACCAAGTTTGGTGTGAATTCAACCATGTTCGAGCCACTAACCACTGGCTTAAAAATGACTAGTGGAGTGCCATAAAGCCTTGACAGATTTCCTGCTCCTCTTTTTCTTTGCTTCACGCGTTGTGGGGTGTGTTTTGCACTTTCTAATTTTCTTTATGACAGCGGTAGCATTCTCACTGAGGATGGTGGCTAGGGTTTTCCTTGCATGCCTCTTAGGAAACAACCTCAACCGTTGATTTAGACACCAACTCCACAATGCGCATGCTGCCCTTTCTAAAAAGTATGCTTGGGAAATGCTAGATGTACTTGTTTCATGTGTCTCGCATCAATATCCCTCTATATTGATCCATGGAAAAGTTTCGTGAAGTTTGGAATCAAGAAGTCACATGAAATGACAAGTTATATCCTTGTTGGAATGGCCTTATTAAGTGAATGAGAACATGTGTCATCAACCAAACCTTGCAACCTTGCCCAAATGACTCTAGATGAACTCTACAACAAAAGTCATGAAAGGTTCATGTTGAGCAAATGCCAAGAAAATGCTCCAATGGATCACAAAGGATAATTTATGCTTTATCGTGATCCTACTTTGGTCAAAGTAGAACTATAGCTTCTGCACCTGTTTTGAAGTTGGACATTAAATAAAAGTTGAAGCTCATGTTATGTAGAAGAAACTTTGTTTTTGGAGTATACCATGTATCGGCTCAAAACCAAGTCTAGCAGTGGCTCAAAGTTGGAACCTGCTGTTGATTTCAGCACTTAGAAATATTCTAAGTCTAGAAATTCATCGACATCGGCATTGGTGTCTCGCGTTCTCCAAATTTCGTTAAGCAGCTTGACTTGATCCCAAAATAAAAGTTGGAGCATACATCGGGAAGAAGAGCATGCAAAAGGATGGCACTCGTTGGACCTTGTCTTGACCATCGATTTTTGGAGTTTGGTAATTGCTGTCAATGCATTGACACTTGCGAATTAAACACTAATTATCCACTGATCCAGAGCTCTAATGACTTGGCAACTTAAATAAGAAATATAGAGCATGTCGAGGTGAACAAACTTTGTTTTGGGCCCAAGGTCTAAATCGGCCCAGATCTGGCCCAATTCAGCGCCCACCTTGCCCACAACGACGCCCGCCATAGGCTCGGGGAATTGCCCGAACAGCGACGCGTGTTGTGGACGTGGCCACCATGCGCCCCTGCTCACTACCGCGTGGTCTGCCTCCACTGCCGTGCCCTGAGCTTGCTCATCAATGTGGGAGCACCAGAGCGCTCGCCAAGCTTCTCTCCAGTCGCCCTTTCTCCCACTCTCACGCTGTGACGCCGCGCGTGGACGCGTCCGCCATGGTCGGCTAGCCGAGCTCTGCTGCCACCGCGTTCTGCCACTCCACCCTTCCTCGGCCAGAGCCAAGAGCCTCAGCGCCCTCGCCTTCACCTGCCGTGCACGTCGAACCCCTTAGCCAACTCCCTCCATCGCCCGTGCTGCTCATCGTCAGAGCCGCTGCCATCTCCGCCGCTTGCTGCCGTTGCCGCACCTCCACGCTCCACCTCGGGCCGAGCCGAGGCCACCGGCGAGTGTGCGCGGCCCTGCTCGTGCTCCACCACCACTTCTCCCACCGCCGACGAGCCTCCTTCGGCCGGCAATAGCAAGCCTGGCATGCTTCTCTGCTCTAAATTCTGACCAGGGGGCTCAGGCTCAAATTTGACAAAATAGAAGGGCCTAACTGTGAAGTCTATGACTCAAATGAATAGTGCTATTAAGGACCTTTTTGCAGGAAATTTGCTGAATTTTGGAAATTCATAGTAATTCATAGGAAATTCGTAAAATAGCAAATGAGGACTTTTTGGAATCTTTGTGAAATTGTCTATGCAGTAGATCTATAATATGGCATATTTTAGTTTAAAGTTTTAGGTGCAAAAAATAGATTTGTGCAGTATGGTTGTAATGCTAGTTGAATTTGTTATTTTCCATAACTGCAGATCTAGGGCTCCAAATGATGTGAAATTTTTGTGGCATGCTACTCATGTGATAGTTGATGTGTGGTAAAAATTTCATGAGTATTGAATGAAGTATGAGTGAGTTATTGGTTTATCTCGCTCTCACATGATTTCTTGCAATAGCAAATTGTCTTTTTCATAGAGGCAGGTATACTTATGCAAATGGTATGAAATTTGTACAGTAGACTATTGAGAGGATATGTGAGCTACTGTAATTTTTGTAGAATTTATTGTGCATTTTGGTATATGTTCATAAATACACCTTGATGTCTAAATAAATTAAGAAATGATTTAAGAAAATTTATTTAGAGGTGAGCACCATGCTTTCTGGTGTTCTTTAGTCATGTGTGAAATGTTGGTAAAGTTGGTTTTGCCAAATTATGTGTTTGCAACATAAGTTAATAATTATTTTCTTGCCGATGTGGCTTATGGACAGATCTAGGAACTTAGTGAAGTTCTTCATGATAATGTGCTTTGTTGTGAAACTTGTTTATACAAAAGTTGTAGATAATTCATGTATCTAGCTTCTGTTAAAATTTGGTGTCATTTGGCCAAGTAGTTTAAGAGTTACAACTGTTTAAAGTTGGGTTACAGAATTGATTGCTCTATGTCTTGTTTAGACCCGTTTCTGTGAATGGGTATATTTGACGTAGTTAACTTGAGAATCATGCTAAGATGATTAAAGATGAATTGTAGAAAATTTCATAGGCTTTCCAGCATGTCTTGTTGCATGGCTATTAGATTTGTATAACTCTAGTTATGATCGAAACATGAAGCTGTTGTTTCCAGTCCAGAAATAGACATATGCTAGTTGTGATTGTTTACTCCATGTGTTGCTAAGTGTGGCTTATGCCCTTGTTGATGGTCAAGTTATGATACTTGTGACTTTGTTAAACTCCTTGCCCAGATATATGTACCTGTTGATGTTTGACCACCGATAGCCTACCACGGGGGTACCCGGGGCAGTATGTTTGGGCTTCAGCATATGCAGAACTCGACGGTTAACGCAAGAGACAGTCGATTTATCCTGGTTCGGACCCTCGATCTTTGATCGAGTAATAGCCCTACGTCCAGTCGGCGTTAGCCTTTGCGTTGGATTGATCATAAAGTGTGGAGTCGTACCATTGTTCTCTCTGAACCCCCGATCCAAGGAGCCCTGCCCTCCTTTATATAGTCAGGAGGCCAGAGTCCTAGTCGGTTTATAATGAGAGTTCCTAGTAGGATTATAGAATAATACTACTACTAAGATTACAAGGGAAGAATCCTAGTTAGACTAGATCTTCTCCCTTCCTTGCAGGGTATCCCATGGGCCCCGCACCGACAAGCCCCCGAGCACTTCATGGTTGAGTTCTGGAAGCCTCGTCTTGCTCCTTCAAGTCTTGTCGAGCAGGAACAAGCGTCGTCCGAGTGCTTTCTTGAGCGAAACCATGTAGCGCTTCGTGAGAACTACACGTGGTGTGTACCTTTTTGAAGAAAAAAGTACTTCCATTTGGATGTAGCCCCTGAGCCTCTTGCTGTTTGGCACAAGGAGCTTGAGGGTCTTTTCTTGAAATCGCCCTAATTCTTCATCGAAGGGCTCCCGAGCGTGTACCTAGGTTCTTTGTCAAAAAGAACTTGGATATAGCTATTTCCGGGTTCTTTTTGTCGAAAAGAGCTCGAATATAATTATGTCTAGGTTCTTTTTGTTGTGTGGCCTTGAAGTCGTCTGTCTTGAAGAAGTCTTCTGAGTGATGTGTGCTTTTTTAAAGGAAAAGTGCGCTCACTGAGTGTAGCCCCCGAGCCTCTTGCTATTTGGAACAAAAAGTTGGAGGGTCTTGAATCTTATGTCGTTTGAAAAACTGTTGTCTTGAAGTAGTCCTCTTGGTGACGTGTGCTTTTTTGAAGGAAAAAGTGCACTCACTGAGTGTAGCCCCCGAGCCTCTTGCTATTTGGAACAAAAAGTTGGAGGGTCTTGAATCTAAGTTGTTCGGAAGAACTAAAAACCTCTCCTGTTGCAGCCCCCGAGCATATATCTGGGTTGTTTTGTTTAGGAAGAACTCGGATGCAGGGTCTTAGCATATTCTCTGGTAGTCTGCTGTTGTCAGATGTAGTTGTATGGTGGTGGTTGAGTGTAAATGCTGTTTGTTCATGAGTTGTATAGTGTTGGTATATCCTTTCGAATATTCTTGTCCTTGAGTACTGTTCCTTCACGCCTGAGTCCTCTTTCATTGAATTCTATCTTTTCACTGTGTTCTTTGTTAGGCTTGTTTCGTTGGTGCTCCTGGTCCATGTGCACTGCTCCTTTGTTTTATAAATACCCTCCTGGAGTGCTGTTTTGATTCATTGAGCATTTTGTTGCTTGTTCTGAAGTCTCTGTAGTCATGAATATGGTAGTTTGTGAAGTAGAGCAGCCCCGGGCTTATTTTGCAGTTCTTGTGTGTCTTGCCGTAGCTGGAGGGAGTCTTGTGATAGGGATTAGAGGTAGACTAATCCTGTAGCAGCAATGTACTAGGATGTACGTGGCGGTAGTTGGAGGAAGTCTTATGATGTGGGCTTCGTTCCTTCATCTGGCAGTTCTACGTTGATCCTTGTCGCCTGCCCTGAGACTGTCCGATGCAGATCAACACCATATCCAGCATCACATCAGTCTTGGGTAGATAGATGCCTGTTGGCCTTCTCTGCTCCATGTTGTCCCGCCGTGCTGCTGATTTCTGCCTTGGATGCACTGCGTCCATCCTTTGAAGAAAACAGTGTAGCCGAGGGCGATTTGTTCTGCCGAGTAGCAATTTGGAACACGTAGTCGTTCTAGAGCCTAGCTGTGTCCGGGTTCCTCTTTGCTACTTTGCTTTTCATTGTACTGAGTTTGTTGGGTTTTGTAAGATGTGTAATCTTCTATTTTTTGAAACCAGTTATAATGGAAAGAATCTTGTCTTCTGAGTTGTAATTCTTTATTTTCCTGATGCCCTGGTTGTTGATGAGATATCCGAGTTCTTTCTGTAAGGACCGGGTTGTTGCGCTCCTTTTGAGATAACCCTTCTTTGCTTTATTGTTGATGAGTTTTTTATGGTAATATGATAACTCCACCGTGGTGCTGGATGGATAAGTCTGAAATCTGCCCATTGAACTGTACCATTATGTGGATTTGAGCCGTCCATCATTTTAGCTGCGTCGGTAAATGGACCGTTGCGTCCTCATGCCATGTTAAAATAGGCCTGGTGGGCCACGTTTTTATCGGTGTAAAATCTATTTAAAGGCCTTTCTCCTCCTTTTCTTTGGTACCCTGCCTTTGCCTTGAAACCCTAGCCTTCGCAACTCCGCCGTCGCCATTGCCGCCATCATCTGAGCGATGCTGTCCTAGCCTTCTCTTTCCCTAGTGCCTTTTTTGCTTCTGCTAGTACATGGGTAGGAAGAAAGCCACGAGCAAGTCTCAGGCAGCCTTTGTGTACGAGGAGTCATCACTTTCTGTGATCGAGAACCAAGAGTTCATGGCCATGAGGGCTGCGTAGAAGGTTTGGCCGGCTTCGACAACGACTGAAGACTAGCTTTGCGACCTTGTTAGTGATGGTCTGATCCAGAGCAAGGACATTGTTGAATGGAGGGCTCTGGGCAAGCATCGGGTCCCTGCTCCAGGTCCTGGTGAGATAATTCTCTTCGTTTCCTTTATCCGTGCTGGACTTTGCCTCCCGGCTTCTGCTTTTCTTCATCAGTTTCTCGGCTATTTTGGGATTAGCTTGAATCACCTTGCCCCCAATGCTGTTCTCCATCTTTCTATCTTTGTTCATCTCTGTGAAACCTTCCTTAGAATTCCTCCTTCTCTTTCCCTCTTTCGTTACTTCTTTCGTCTGAAGCCCCAAGCTTGCCGCGATGACACCAACGTTCTTGGTGGCTGTGGGATTCAATTTTGCCAGGGTTTTAGAAGTAAATTCTTTGACTATGGCCTGGTTGATTCTGTAAGAGATTGGCATGCTGACTGGTTTTTTGCTGCCAACTTGATTCCTCCTCTTTCTGTTCACTTCGGGTCTGGTCCCTTGGTTAATGACCGATGGGAAAAGAACCCGGTGACAACTGCTGAGCTCCAGACAATCAAGCCCTTTCTCGAGAAGATTTGCACTCTAAAACAACAAAGCTTGACCGACTTCAGGATTATTTCAAGTTTTCTTCATTGCCGAGTTCAACCTTTGAAGGAGCGCGAACATTACGGTTTCGAGTACTCTGGGGTGGAGGACCCTTCTTGTATGGTTCCTGCCCTTGAGTTAACCGACGAGGAGGTGCTCGAGCGTCTCCAGAAGATGCTGAAAGGAGTAAGTGTCGTTCCGCTTGCTATTCTTGAGTACAGCGCTAAGAACCCACCCCCTGCTGTGAGTTGTTCTTTTCTTTATGCGGGTACTTTTGATTCTCTTTCGTTGTATCCACTTTTGCTTAATCTTCCTTGTCTTGTTGTTTTACACTTTTATAGGAATTGAGGCGTAATTTCTCTGATCCAATTCCCCTTGATGATCTCCCTACAAATGTGGAGGCTGGGGGTAGTCTTGCTGGGGCATCCTTGACCAGTAAGTCTCAAACTACTATGATGCTTCCTGGTGTTTCTTCCGCATTTTTTGACGTATATGAAGAGTATGTTCCTCGTCTAGTTCCTCGAGCTCCTCGTACTTCTGGAAAGAGGGGGCGAGCAGATAGTTCTTCTTCTGCTCCATCTGCTGCCAAGAAGTCCCATCAGATGAGTACTCGTCTAGGTACTCTAGTTGTAGCTAGCATGCTCTTAGGTGAGCATATTAATATGCTCTGTCCTTTTGTTGTTTGCTTATATCTTTGACCGAGTACTTTTGTCCTTTTTTAGCTGGTGCTATGGTGGCCTTGGTTGAGAGTTAGGAAGAAGAGGATGATGATGCTCCCCTCATTACTCGTCGGTGAGTTCTTTTCTTGTTTTCCTGTTGTTGAAACCCTCTTCTTGTTTTGACTTTGGTCTTGTTCTCTTGTAGTAGGCGGTCGTTGGGTACCAGTTCTTCTGAGGCTTCGGCACCAAGTTCTTCTGTAGCTCTGGTACCGAGTTCTTCTAGGGCTCCTGTATCGGCTACGCCGCTCCTACTGCCGAGTGGCGGTGATGTTTTTGCTGCCGTGGTTCCCCCTGTGAGGTCTTCTTTTAGTTTTATGAAGAAGAAGATAGTTGAGTGAGTGAATTCTGGTTTTATTTCTCTGTTTCTATTCTCCTTCTTTCTTATTCTTTTTGATGAGTTTCCTTGTCAACTTTTAGGCCTTCATCTTCCTCAAGCCTCCAGTCGGCTTCTTGTCAAACCTCTACTGTTCCCTTGTGTACTGAGTCTCAGAACTTGGAACGCACAGTCACCGAGGTGGCTGTGAGGGGGACAGAGTCCATAGCTGCTGATTTGCCGGCTCCCGAGGTAACCGTGGCCATGGCAGCGGGTTCATCTGAGGGATTGGCCTTGGCTTCCTAGGAGATTGCCCTGGTCGTGCTTTCTTCGCCTCGACCGGCTTCTCCTTCTCCTCTTCTTGCCTCCGGTGGTCCGCCTTTTGCTGATGACGTGGTGTAGCAGTTTGATGCCACTCATCGATTGTCGGAGCTAACTGCCGCCTGGGGAAGCTTATAGACCCTTGCGACTTCTTTTGGGGAAAGGCTCCAGGTAAGTTTTTCTACAGTTCTTTCTTTGGATGTTGGTTTTTCTTCTGTCCTTATGTCTTGTTTTTCTTTGTCTCTTTTTGCTCAGTCTTTTTCTCATGATAATACCAGCTTCTTTTTCTCATCTGAAAATGAGAAAAAGTTGTCCTCTGAGGTGAGTACCCTGAAGGCAGAGCTTGACCTCTGTTGGGCCGAGCTAGAGACTGAGCGTCAGACGCATCAGATGGAGGAGAAGGCTCTTCGTGCCCAGGTGGTAGAGGCGGAGAAGCAAAAGGATGCTACGGTGGAGTCCATGAAGAATGAGTGCAAAGGTATTATGGGTTCTGCTTGTTTCCTTTTGTATTCTGACTTCCCTTTCTGTTGACTTGTTTTTGTTGCTTGGCCTAGCTCTCCGAGTTGAAAAGCAGAAGCTCTCGGAGGGTATCGAGGAGATGAAAACACTCGTCCCCACTAACCACAACAAGGCTAAGGAGGTAATTACTCAAGCTGAAGAAGAACTCGCGCTTGCTAAGTTGATTAGGCATGGAGCTGATAGGGATCTTATGTAGGCCCCAAAAACTATTCAAGACTTGACTGGTAAGTTGGCAATGGCTACTGATAACTAGAATGCTTTGTGGAAGTCTTTTCGGTCAGTAGCCGACGTTCTCCGGACTCCAGCGGATGATGGTCAATCTTGGGCTCAATTTATTCCCCAAGTGCTGACTCATTTCTAGGAGTTTGTGAAGAGGTGCGCCCATCTGTGTACCAGGAACGTTCTTGCCCAGGTCCGGGTTCTTTCTCTAGACTTTCCTTAGTCCAAGGTTGCCAATGAAGTCGAGAGCCAAGAGTACTTGGATGCTGTTGAGAGGTTGGAGCCTGAGGTTGATGACTTAGCCAGGAAGATTGTAGATAATCTTAACATTGATGTTTCTTCTCCTAATGACAATTCCTGATGTAATCGACCTTTGTATTCTAGCTTCTGTAACAAAACACTATACTTGAAAACTGAATGGAGATTTTTTGTTCTTTGTTAATGTCTTCTTTGTTTGTATTTCTTTGTCTCATAAATAACCTGAGTTAGGTAAATCATTGTCTTGACAAACTCTATTGATCTATTGTGTTCTTCTCGGGCTTTAGTTTGTGCCTTGTAAACAACTCAGTATATGTAGGTTGATGTTTTGGTAGGCTTCCTTGATCTGTCGAGTGCTTGTCTGGCTTTTGTCTGTGACTTGTAAACAACTCGGTATAGATCGTTGTCTCGACAAACTTTTTGTTCTTGTTAGTACTGAAAAGACTTAGGACATCTCCAGCTTCTTCTTTTCATCTTAACTCGGAGTGTGGTCAGCATCTGGTCCTTATCTCTAGTTGCAAAAACATCCTAGGATCGATAAGCCCCCGAACGCTTCATGGTTGAGTTGTGGAAGCCTCGTCTTGTTCCTTCAAGTCTTGTCTAGCAGGAACAAGCGTCGTCCGAGTGCTTTCTTGAGCGAAATTGTGTAGTGCTTCTTGGGACCATCTGAGTGTAGCCCTCGAGCCACTTGCTATTTGGAACAAAGAGCTGGAGGGCCTTGTCTTGAAATTACTTTGGTTTTTGCTCAGGCTTTGTTTCAGTTGTTTTGCTTTTTGGTTCGGGTGTTAGCTTATTAGCTACCCTCATCGATGGGCTCAAGCATCTTTTCAGCTCTTTTGCTCTCGGCCGGTATGCTCAGGCGTCTTTTCAGCCATTTTGCTTTTTTGGTCGGGTGTTAGCTTATTAGCTACCCTCATCGGCGGGCTCAAGCATGTTTTCAGCTCTGCTCTTGTCCGGTATGCTCAAGCGTCTTTTCAGCCATTTTTCTTTTTGGTTCAGGTGTTAGCTTATTAGCTACCCTCATTGACGGGCTCAAGCATGTTTTCAGCTCTTTTGCTCTCGGCCGGTACGCTTAGGCGTCTTTTCAGCCATTTTGCTTTTTGGTTTGGGTGTTAGCTTATTAGCTACCCTCATCGGCGGGCTCAAGCATGTTTTTAGCTCTTTTGCTCTCGGTCGGTATGCTCAGGTGTCTTTTCAGCCATTTTGCTTTTTGGTTCGGGTGTTAGCTTATTAGCTACCCTCATCGGTGAGCTCAAGCATGTTTTCAGCTCTTTTGCTCTTGGCCGGTATGCTCAGGCGTCTTTTTAGCCATTTTGCTTTTTGGTTCGGGTGTTAGCTTATTAGCTACCGTCATCGGCGGGCTCAAGCATGTTTTCAGCTCTTTTGCTCTCGGCCGGTATGCTTAGGCGTCTTTTCAGCCATTTTGCTTTTTGGTGCTCATTGGAAACAATTCGGGGAAAGCCATAATAAGACATATGTTTGTCGAGAAAGAACCATCTTTATTAATCATGAATATTGATAGGTCACAATAGTACATATGTTGTTGATGAGCGCTATCTTTGTTGATCATGAACGTTGATCTCTTATGGCTTGTATATATATTTTCCCTTGAGTTGTTTTCATGCGTAGAATCTTCGTAGCTGACTGATGTGCCATGTATTGTTGACTTCTTTTTCGTCTTCAATTATCAACTTGTATGTGCTCGGTCCGATGACTTTTGTGACGATAAAAGGACCTTCCCATGGATTGAGTAGTTTATGGCGTCCATCGGTTTTTTGTATTCTTCTTAGTACTAGGTCTCCGACTTGTAATGATCAAGACTGGGTATTCTTGTTGTAGTGGCGCCTTAGTCCTTGGAGGTATCTTGCTGATTGAAGGGTAGCGTTTACTCTGACTTCTTCTATACTATCGAGTTCTAATCTTCAGGTGTGTTCTGCTTCTCTTTCGTCGTATTGTTCTATCCTTGGTGACGTCTAGATCAAGTCTACAGGTAGTACGGCTTTTGATCCGTAAACTAGGAAGAAAGGTGAGTATCCGGTGGCTCTGCTTATTTGAGTCCGTAGCCCCCATACGACCTTGGGTAATTCTTCAATCCATTTTGATCCATAGTCTACTAGTTCTTCATACAATCTTGGTTTTAATCCAGCTAGTATGAGTCCGTTTGCCCTTTCGACCTATCCGTTGGCCTCTGGATGTGCGACTAATGCGTAATCTATTCTGAAGCCGTAGTCCTGTGCCCAACTTTGGAATTCTATGGCTGTGAAGGGAGAACCCAAATCCATGATGATTCGATTGGGCATGCCGAAGCGGTGCATAATGTCTTGGATGAACTCGACTGCTTTGGCTGTGCTGTATTTTGCGAGTGGTTTGAATTCAATCCACTTGGTGAACTTGTCAATTGCTACGAAGATGTACTCAAAGCCGCCTTTTTCTTTCTTGAGAGGTCCTACTTGATCTAGCCCCTAGCAGGAGAAAGGCCAAGAGGTGGGATGCAGATGAGGTTGTGAGCTAGCACATGAGCCTGTCTTGCGAACATTTGACAACCTTTGCATCTTCTGACGAGTTCTTCTGCGTCTTTCAAAGTAGTTGGCTAGTAGTAACCGGTGTAGAATGCTTTTTCGACTAGTGTTCTTGAAGCGGCGTGATTTCCACAGCAACCTGAGTGTATTTTGTCTAGGATCTCTTTGCCCTCTTCAAATGAGACGCATTTTAGGAGTAGTCCTGATGATGCGGCTCTTCTATAGAGCTTGTCTCCTACTAGGACATAATTCATGCTTCTGCGAACAACTCGGGTAGCTTCTTCTTTTTCCGCTGGCATCTTATTTTCTTTGATGTAATCAATAAAAACCTGGGTCCATGAAGTGGTGATTACCAAGATCTGGGTGCCTTTGGCTAAGATTTTAGGGGTTATCTCATCGGGTTGTTTGATAGAGGGAGCTGATAACTCCTGTATGAATACACCAGGTGGGACCTTCGCCCTGTCTGATCCAAGCTTGGCAAGGACATCTGCCGTAATATTAGAATTGCGCAGGACGTGTAGAATTTCTAATCCTTGAAAATGTTTTTCGAGCTTTCGTATTTTAGCACAGTAGGCACCCATGTTTTCTTTGGTGCAGTCCCAATCTTTGTTGACTTGATTGATGACTACTACCGAATCGCCATATACGAGTAAACGCTTGATTCCAAGGGTAATTGCCACTCGTAGCCTGTGGATGAGGGCTTCATATTCTGCTTCATTGTTTGTAGCTTGCCATAGTATCTGAAGGACATACTTGAGTTGTTTTCCATCTAGAGAAATGAGGAGAACGCCTGCACCGGCTCCGCCTAGCTTGAGTGATCCATCAAAATACATCTTCTAGAGATCAAGGATGGTATTTGACATAGGTTGTTGAATTTCTATCCACTCGACAACAAAATCAGCCAGGGCTTGAGATTTAATTGCCTTCCGTGGGGTGAAATTGATATTGAGAGCACCAAGTTCAACTGCCCACTTAGATATGCGTCCTGTTGCGTCTCTGTTGTGTAGAATGTCTCCGAGTGGGAAATCTGTTACCACAGTAATCTTGTGGCTTTCAAAATAGTGGCGAAGCTTGCGTGAAGTGATCAGGAGGGCGTAGAGTAGTTTTTGCACATGCGGGTACCAGATTTTTTATTCTGACAGTACTTCGCGGATGTAGTATACGGGGCGTTGTATTTTATATACACGCTCTTCTTCTTCTCTTTCTACGACAATCGTAGTGCTGATCACAGTAGAAGTTGCCGCAATGTACAGCATCATGTCTTCGTATTTCTTCGGAGGTGTGAGAACGGGTGAGGATGTGAGATATGCCTTGAGCTTCTTGAAAGCCTCATTGGCTTCTTCTGTCCACTCGAACTTGTCTGTCTTCTTTAGCAATTTAAAGAAAGGTAACCCTTTTTCGCCAGTCTTGATATGAAATGATTGAGGGCCTCCATGCAGCCTGTTAGTTTCTGCACATCTTTGACACTTCGAGGAGGGCCCATCTTTGTTATGGCTCGAATCTGCTTGGCGGTTGCTTCGATTCCGTGATGACTGACCAAGAATCCGAGTAGTTGTCCTAAAGGAACTCTGAATACACACTTGTTTGGATTCAATTTCCACCTCCATCTTTTTAGGTTTTCGAAGGTTTGCTTTAAGTCTTCAATGAGTGTATCCAGGTTCTTTGTTTTTACTACTACGTCGTCCACATATCCTTCTACGTTTTCGATGATCTGATCACCGAGGCACGTTTGGATAGCTCTTTGGTAAGTGGCACCGGCATTCTTGAGTCCAAATGAGATGGTTTTGAAGCAGTAGGCACCAAATGGAGTGATGAAAGATGTCTTGCTCTAGTCTTGTTCCTTTAATGCGATATGGTGATATCCTGAATAGCAATCAAGGAAGGATAATAGGGCAGATCCTGCTGTTGAATCAACTATCTGATCAATGCATGGTATCCTGAACGGATCTTTTGGGAAGTGTTTGTTGAGGTCTGTGTAGTCAACACACATGCGCCACTCATCTGTATTCTTTCTCTATACCAGAACTGGGTTTGCTAGCCAATCTGGATGGAGGATTTCTCTGATGAATCCAGCTGCCATCAGGTGAGAATCGTCGTAGTCATTGCTTCATAGGCTTGGAGCCTTCATTAATATCAATTCTATGCTCAGCCAACTCTCTTGGGACCCCTGGCATGTCGGCCGACTTCCAAGCGAAGATATCTTTGTTGTCCTGAAGAAAGTTGGTGAGCGCGAGTTCCTATTTTGCTGAGAGGTGGGCGCTGATGTTTGCCGTTTTGGAGGGATCACCTGTGCCCAGGTCAATTTGTTTGACGTCGGCTTCTTTTGGTGGTGCTAGGATGCTGGGTTTTTTAGCCAGTATCATTAGCTCTTCTGGGCTCATTTCTGCTGCCACAACGGTTATTTCTTTTCTTCCATTAGTGGCCTGTGCTTTTGCTGCAATTTGGATTGCCTGAACATCGTAGTCAAAAGCGCGCTTCAAATCACTCCGAATAGAGAGGACACCGTTAGGCCCTAGCATCTTAAGCAATAGGTACAGGTAATGCGGTATTGCCATGAATTTTGCTAGTGCTGGGCGCCCAAGGATTGAGTGATATGATGAATCAAAGTTCGCAAGTTCAAACTTGATGAACTCTGTATGGTAGTTCGAGGGAGTCCCAAAAGTAACCGAAAGAGTGATTTCTCCAAGTGGCATTGCTGCCTTGCCGGGTACTATGCCATAAAAATGTGTGCTTGTTGGTGTAATCATCCCGGTGAGTTGTAGTCCCATCTTCCTTAGAGTTTCTGAGAAAATGATGTTGAGTTTGGCTCCCCCGTCGATTAGTACTTTTGTGACAGTCATACCGGCAATAGTTGGATCTAGAACCAGTGGGTAATGGCCTACGTTTCCTACGCTAGTCCATTGGTCTTCTCTTGAGAATTGGATTGGATCCTGTGACTAGTTGAGATATCTTGGGGTTGCCGGTTCTACTGCCATGATGGTTCTCAGCGCTAGCTTTTCTTGATGTTTGCTTCTGGAATCTGAGACCCGAGAAAGATTACTGCTACTATCCCCCTAGATTTTTGGAATCCCTTGTGTTCGTGGTTGTCTTCTTCTTTTTTCTGATTGCCTTCTTTGGTATTCTCCTTATTATCTTTCCTCGTGTATCGATCTTTGAAGGTGTAGCAATCTCTGATGGTGTGATTTCCTTTGGGGTGCAAGGGGCAACGCATGTTTTCAATGTCGTCATACCTTCTAGGCTTTGAAAACTTCCTTGATTTGTCAGTCACTGCTATGGTGTTGTTTGGACCACGTTTTCTTTCCTGATGTCTATTGTTTCGAGGATTTTGCCTGTCTGGGTTGTCTCTGTTGTTTCTATCCGGGAATCTTTCTCGTGTCTTTTCCTCTGTGGTAATCATCTTTTCCACTGTTCGTCTGAATTCTTCATTGTTTCTTGGGTTTTCTTTGCAGAAGTCTTGAAATTGCCACCTAGCCATGATTCCGTGAGAGAAAGTTTCGATTACTTCTCGTTAGGTGATGTCATGTACTTGAGCTCGAAGTTCGCCAAATCGTCGATAGTAATTTCTGAGACTTTCACCTCCTTTCTGTTTGAGCCCTTTTAGCTCTGTGTGGGTGATTGGGTGTGTAATGATACCCATGAAATTTTCACAGAAAGCTCTTTGTAAGTCTTCCCAATTTCTGATTGATCTTGAATTCAATTTGTCAAACCACTGAAGGGGCATGGTTTCTAGGGCCATGGGAAAGAATATGGTCTTGATGTCATCATCCCCTCTGGCCAGTTCAATCGATTGTGAATAAATCTTGAGCCACTGCCTTGGTTCGGTCTTGCCATCATACTTGGAGTGGTTGGATGGCTTGAACTTGTGAGGCAGTCATATTGAGGTAAGTCTGTTTGCAAAACAGGGGAATCTATCGTGCGTTCTGGTTTCTGTATATTCTGATTCAGCGCCCCCTTCTTGCCAACTGTTATCTTGGTGAGAGTAGTTTTGTGTGGTTGTCCAAGTAGGTGCTTTGCTTCTGGCCTTTCTTGGTTGTTCGACTCGGTCGTTTTGACTATGATTTCTTCTACTTTCTTTGTTGTGACTTCCACTTGGTCCAAGTCTCTTGAAGGCGGACTTCCTTTGATTTTGATCTTCCTACTCATGAGATGTTGCCCTTCCATCGTGCGTCCTAAGGACTGTTGATCAGAGGAAGTCCCAGAGATGTTCCTATTTTTCATTGGGATATGAAGTTGTCCTGAGTTCTTCTAGTGCTTCTCAGATCTTATCGTAGGGTGTATTCGCTGCTCGTCCTTCTTCGACCTCTCGCTCTGATTTTCTTCTATTGTACTCAGCTAGGTCTAACTCATATTCGATCCAAGTTTCCTTTCACTGCTTAGCACGGCATTGACATCCTTGTTTCAATTTGTTCTTTCTCTCTCTGGCTTGCCTCTGACTCTCAGTCTCACCATCGTGCCCCTAGATAAATGGTGAGATGTTGGATTCGGATTCATTTGAAGACCTGACATCGAGTGCTTCTGGGGGGACCAATGGTGATCGAGGATGGTGAATCATGAACACTTCTCGAGCATGAGTTGTTCTATCGTCAGCATTGGTTTCTATACTATTAGAGTTGTTGATAACTTTAGTAGAGGCTTCTAGGTCGTAGATCGAGTCTCCTTCTTGGTAGGGTAGAGTTGTTGTTGTTGTATCATCGACTAGTTGGGTGCCGCCATCCTTAGGAACGGAACCTGGCCAGTGGATGATGTAGTCTTGAGATGTTATAGTTAAGACGAGACCTTCCTAGGCTCCTTTCAGTGGCATTCTAAGCATGAGATTGGTGGATCCTTCAGGCCATGTCTGATAAGATGTTGCCATGTTGTGGAGTTCGAACGGAAGAGAACCCGACTTCTTTAAAGTACTCTGAGTGCACTCTGAGTAGTATTCTTGATAGGTTGATGTCGTGTTTCAGAGCTTTGTTAAAAAAGAACTCGGTTTTCTGAAAGAACTCGGATAAGACTCCGTCTCAGAAGTGGAACCTAAGTTTGAATCAGATGCGTGAAGTCATGAAATCTGAGTTGGATTGGACATCAGGAGCTACACGAATCTTCCGGCATGCTGATCTGTCCTTATCGCCGAAATGGAAAAGTTTTGATGATGATCTAAATCTTCAAGGAGACGACCTTGGAGCTTGCCATCGTTGCCTGCCTCACAGATCCATGAACCGAAGATGAAGGTTGATCCCTTTGAGAAGATCATGTTGTCGAGGTCCATCGAGCTCTTGGATGCAAAGTTGCCGAAAGCCCCTACCTGACACGCCAGCTATCGATGTTTGACCACCGATAGCCTGCCATGGGGGTACCTGGGGCGGTATGTTCGGGCTTCAGCGTATGCAGAACTCGATGGTTAACGTAAGAGACAGTCAATTTATCCTGGTTCGGACCCTCGATCTTTGATCGAGTAATAGCCCTACGTCAAGTCGACATTAGCCTTTGTGTTGGATTGATCATAAAGTGTGGAGTCATACCATTGTTCTCTCTGAACCCCCGATCCAAGGAGCCTCGCCCTCCTTTATATTGTTAGGAGGCCAGAGTCCTAGTTGGCTTACAATGAGAGTTCCTAGTAGGATTACCGAATAATACTACTACTAAGATTACAGGGGAAGAATCCTAGTTAGACTAGATCTTCTCCCTTCCTTGCGGGGTATCCCGTGGGTCCCGCACTGATAGTACCGTAACCCTGTGTAGGTCCAGGATCAAATATATGCTTAGCCATGCTTAAATCGGTAGAAGTCGGGTGATTTCCTGTCACCTGCGAGATATAGGTGGATACCGGAGCACGGTTGGCTATATTTGCTATCGTGGAACAGAACCATGGGGTAAAAAAAATCAAGGCCGAGCGGAGTCTATGCGTAGGTTGACTCATGTGATTCCGTCTGTGCCGATTAAGGACCATACCGTTGTTAGCACTTCTGACAAGATTGAACGCATGCCTATCACTTAGCTGGCCAGATAACTCATTCCGACCACGAAGCTGAGTAGCTCAACTCAGGCCAAGCCCCATTCTATTGTGCGCTCCTTGCAGGGAGCCAAACTGAGCCCAAGGGTAGGGTAGTCCTGAACATCCTGGCATTTGGTGTCCCCGATTGTGTGGTGCGGTACGAACCCATGAAATGTGGACCTGAGTTGTACCAAAGGTTACCTAAGGTGATCATGGATCGGGTCTGCCTGGGTTTGTGTTAGGAATAAATTCCCAGCTGGTTGAAATCGATTTGAATCGCCGTGTCTCTCGGACAGTGAGAAACTTGGCTAGCCCCAACATCGTAGTAATTGCATTATGGAAGTTGATGGTTCAAATAAATATGGAATTACTACACCTGCTATGGTTACTATTGTATGCTTTTAAAATGATATACCACATGTTTGGCCCAGGATAGTTGCTAATTTAGAGATGGATAGTTATAAATAACTTGATAACAGAATTATAATTGTATAACTGAGTTAATCGCTTTTATGCAAAATGTTGTCAAGCTACCTCTACTTATACAGCCTTGCATACTCCTTGGAGTCAATTTTATTTCTGGTTTATGATGGGTAAGTCTAGCTGAGTACATTCGAGTACTCAGGGTTTATCCCACCATGTTGCAGGTGAGGTTTCCGCCTACTTAAGATGGTGGCTAACTGCCGGTTGGCTCAATGACTCTATGTTATATCTCATCTATACGCTTTTATCTGAGGATGTCACTTATGCTAGCAATGTATTTGGAATTTATATTAATGTAATCCTTTGAAAGCAAATTTTGTTTTCACTAATTGGTTTTGAAACCCAAACTTATACTATTATTTGTGAAACCATTTGTAATATTATTTCCGCTGCAACTCTACGTATGTGATGTGTATTTGCTTAATCACATGATCTTGGTTGTGATGTTGATTTACCGAGGTCCTGCGTGACACTCGGCGGACTACCGGGTTTATATAAGTGAAAGTATGCGCGTGTCAATGTGTTAGCGGGGACAGTCATACTTGAGTTATTGCATATGCTTCTCAGCAGTTGAGAAAACATGAAGTCAACTACCCCACGCATGATTTAGAACTTGCAGCAGTTGTTCATGCATTAAAGATATGGAGACATTATTTGTTGGGCAATGTATGTCATATATATACTGACCACAAAAGTCTCAAGTATATCTTTACCCAACCAGAGCTGAACATGAGGCAGCGAAGATGGCTAGAGCTGATTAAGGACTACAATTTAGAAGTGCACTACCATCTGGGAAAAGCTAATGTGGTAGCGGATGCACTCAGTCGAAAGTCTCATTGTAACATTGTGGAAGCATTGTTAGAAGAGATGGATAGAGTAACATGGAACTTGGCTAGCCCCAACATCGTAGTAATTGCATTATGGAAGTTGATGGTTCAAATAAATATGGAATTACTACACCTGCTATGGTTACTATTGTATGCTTTTAAAATGATATACCACATGTTTGGCCCAGGATAGTTGCTAATTTAGAGATGGATAGTTATAAATAACTTGATAACAGAATTATAATTGTATAACTGAGTTAATCGCTTTTATGCAAAATGTTGTCAAGCTACCTCTACTTATACAGCCTTGCATACTCTTTGGAGTCAATTTTATTTCTGGTTTATGATGGGTAAGTCTAGCTGAGTACATTCGAGTACTCAGGGTTTATCCCACCATGTTGCAGGTGAGGTTTCCACCTACTGAAGATGGTGGCTAACTGCCGGTTGGCTCGATGACTCTATGTTATATCTCATCTATACGCTTTTATCTGAGGATGTCACTTATGCTAGCAATGTATTTAGAATTTATATTAATGTAATCCTTTGAAAGCAAATTTTGTTTTCACTAATTGGTTTTGAAACCCAAACTTATACTATTATTTGTGAAACCATTTGTAATATTATTTCCGCTGCAACTCTACGTATGTGATGTGTATTTACTTAATCACGTGATCTTGGTTGTGATGTTGATTTACCGAGGTCCCGCGTGACACTCGGCGGACTACCGGGTTTATATAAGTGAAAGTATGAGCGTGTCAACGTGTTAGCGGGGACAGTCGTACTTGAGTTATTGCATATGCTTCTCAGCAGTTGAGAAAACATGAAGTCAACTACCCCACGCATGATTTAGAACTTGCAGCAGTTGTTCATGCATTAAAGATATGGAGACATTATTTGTTGGGCAATGTATGTCATATATATACTGACCACAAAAGTCTCAAGTATATCTTTACCCAACCAGAGCTGAACATGAGGCAGCGAAGATGGCTAGAGCTGATTAAGGACTACAATTTAGAAGTGCACTACCATCCGGGAAAAGCTAATGTGGTAGCGGATGCACTCAGTTGAAAGTCTCATTGTAACATTGTGGAAGCATTGTTAGAAGAGATGGATAGAGTAACATGGAACTTGGCTAGCCCCAACATCGTAGTAATTGCATTATAGAAGTTGATGGTTCAAATAAATATGGAATTACTACACCTGCTATGGTTACTATTGTATGCTTTTAAAATGATATACCACATGTTTGGCCTAGGATAGTTGCTAATTTAGAGATGGATAGTTATAAATAACTTGATAACAGAATTATAATTGTATAACTGAGTTAATCGCTTTTATGCAAAATGTTGTCAAGCTACCTCTACTTATACAGCCTTGCATACTCCTTGGAGTCAATTTTATTTCTGGTTTATGATGGGTAAGTCTAGCTGAGTACATTCGAGTACTCAGGGTTTATCCCACCATGTTGCAGGTGAGGTTTCTGCCTACTGAAGATGGTGGCTAACTGCCGGTTGGCTCGATGACTCTATGCTATATCTCATCTATACGCTTTTATCTGAGGATGTCACTTATGCTAGCAATGTATTTGGAATTTATATTAATGTAATCCTTTGAAAGCAAATTTTGTTTTCACTAATTGGTTTTGAAACCCAAACTTATACTATTATTTATGAAACCATTTGTAATATTATTTCCGCTGCAACTCTACGTATGTGATGTGTATTTGCTTAATCACGTGATCTTGGTTGTGATGTTGATTTACCGAGGTCCTGCGTGACACTCGGCGGACTACCGGGTTTATATAAGTGAAAGTATGCGCATGTCAACATGTTAGCGGGGACAGTCGTACTTGAGTTATTGCATATGCTTCTCAGCAGTTGAGAAAACATGAAGTCAACTACCCCACGCATGATTTAGATCTTGCAGCAATTGTTCATGCATTAAAGATATGGAGACATTATTTGTTGAGCAATGTATGTCATATATATACTGACCACAAAAGTCTCAAGTATATCTTTACCCAACCAGAGCTTAACATGAGGCAGCGAAGATGGCTAGAGCTGATTAAGGACTACAATTTAGAAGTGCACTACCATCCGGGAAAAGCTAATGTGGTAGCGGATGCACTCAGTTGAAAGTCTCATTGTAACATTGTGGAAGCATTGTTAGAAGAGATGGATAGAGTAACACGGAACTTGGCTAGCCCCAACATCGTAGTAATTGCATTATGGAAGTTGATGGTTCAAATAAATATGGAATTACTACACCTGCTATGGTTACTATTGTATGCTTTTAAAATGATATACCACATGTTTGGCCCAGGATAGTTGCTAATTTAGAGATGGATAGTTATAAATAACTTGATAACAGAATTATAATTGTATAACTGAGTTAATCGCTTTTATGCAAAATGTTGTCAAGCTACCTCTACTTATACAGCCTTGCATACTCCTTGGAGTCAATTTTATTTCTGGTTTATGATGGGTAAGTCTAGCTGAGTACATTCGAGTACTCAGGGTTTATCCCACCATGTTGCAGGTGAGGTTTCCGCCTACTGAAGATGGTGGCTAACTGCCGGTTGGCTCGATGACTCTATGTTATATCTCATCTATACGCTTTTATCTGAGGATGTCACTTATGCTAGCAATGTATTTGGAATTTATATTAATGTAATCCTTTGAAAGCAAATTTTGTTTTCACTAATTGGTTTTGAAACCCAAACTTATACTATTATTTGTGAAACCATTTGTAATATTATTTCCGCTGCAACTCTACGTATGTGATGTGTATTTGCTTAATCACGTGATCTTGGTTGTGATGTTGATTTACCGAGGTCCTGCGTGACACTCGGCGGACTACCGGGTTTATATAAGTGAAAGTATGCGCGTGTCAACATGTTAGCGGGGACAGTCATACTTGAGTTATTGCATATGCTTCTCAGCAGTTGAGAAAACATGAAGTTAACTACCCCACGCATGATTTAGAACTTGCAGCAGTTGTTCATGCATTAAAGATATGGAGACATTATTTGTTGGGTAATGTATGTCATATATATACTGACCACAAAAGTCTCAAGTATATCTTTACCCAACCAGAGCTGAACATGAGGCAGCGAAGATGGCTAGAGCTGATTAAGGACTACAATTTAGAAGTGCACTACCATCCAGGAAAAGCTAATGTGGTAGCGGATGCACTCAGTCGAAAGTCTCATTGTAACATTGTGGAAGCATTGTTAGAAGAGATGGATAGAGTAACACGGAGTAAGATTATTAAGTTCTATAAGGTGGTGTGGAACAATCACAGTGAACAAGATGCTACGTGGGAACGAGAGGATTATTTATGAGAGGTTTATCCCGCCTTTTTCCAAGAATGGTTGGTCTTGCAAATCTCGGGATGAGATTTTTATAAGGGGGAGGGGCTGTAACACCCTAGGTGTTAGCTTTGCAGAACTTGATTTGCATAGCATGAGCATGATCATCGAGCATTCATATATAAGCATTTACACTTGAAACATTTGATTGAAACATATGCAACATTTCTTAGTATTTCATGTTTCCATGTGTATATACATATGATCATGAGTGTAAACATGTAATTGATTGATATGAGTCACCAAAACATGTTAGCAACACTTAGGTTAGCAAATGGAACATTGTTCATGAATGTCACCTTTCATGATCAAGCACTTAAGTAATGTTACATGTGTTGACCTGGATAGCCCTATGTGTGACTGATACATGAAATGATTGTGTGACCTTGCAATTAGCTTAAACATGTTTAGAGTATCATTATGAACAACTTTGGTATTCATGGTTAAGGGCAATTTGGTCACTAAGTCCTAGTTTGAATGCATACCATCTTTTGAATGTAGCATGTTTGACCAAGTTTGAACTATGTGCTAGAGACCTTGCATGGAGGTGGTCACTAAAGCAAAGTTGTAGTGTTTGACAAGAGGAACAACTTTTATTTTTGGATCATTGACTGGTTTAGCCGTAACATGCTTGAATTTGGCTCACAAAAATCAGCAAATCAACATTTTCAACACTTAGCAAAATTTGCTAAGTCTTGTACCCTGACAGTTTGAAAACCTCAACTTTGGGATGAAATAACTCTAGTTGGGTGGTGAATTAGGTCTTGAGTGCTAAATAGAAATTTGAGCTGGTATATTAGTCTTCAATTTTGGTTTAGGAAATTTCAGCTCAAAGTCCACGGTTTTGGAGTTGTCGTCGCTACAAAACTCGCTGTCAGGCTTACCATCGCGCGACTGAATGAACTGAATCGCTGTTCTCGATGGCCGACCGGCTTCAGAGACCGTGTGCCACGTGGAGGTGGCGAACGCTGCGCATTGCCGGCGCCCTGCCCCATGTGGCCAAGCCAGGCCAACATGCGCCTTAACACTCCCTGTGCCTGCCCGCACTGCCCCGCACTCGCAATTTTCATTTTCTCGGCCTCCTTCGCCGCAGCAGCAGCCGTAGCACCAAGCGCTCGCCGCCGTCGCCATTGCCACTCCTTCACCATTGCAACCCCTCCACCATCTTCCTCGAGCCTCACCGCGTCCACCTGTGCTCGCTGACCACGCCCGGTAAGCTTCCGCGCCGCGCTTGACTTTGCCGGAGCATCACCGCCGAGGCCGTCATCGTGGCTGGAGTACCTTGGTCCACCATTGGCCGTGCAATCTTGAGCGCTAGGTTCACCTAAGTCTATAGAAGCTCGTCCGCGCTTTAGATTGCGCTGCCATGGCCTCCGTCGGTGTTGCGCCATTGTCCAGCTCCGCCAAGCCGCCATGGCCGCCGTCGTCGTCATTAGCGCCGGCGGGAGGCCCAACCATGTAGCTCAATCGGTGCGCTAGGTCATGGGGGTCATGTCGTGTTGATGCCATCGCCGGTGAAGCTTGCCGTCGATGAGCCGTGGCTATGCAATGTCGTGCAGCGCCGCTACCCTATTCTGAGTCACTAACGCATGGGGTCCACTGTCAGGCGGGACCTGGCTGTCAGCGATTGGTGAAAATAGGATAGGTCATTTGTTTACAGATTTGGTACAATCTTTGAAATTTGATAAGTTGGGCTATGTAGATTCAAAAATTGTGAAATAAATTTGGTAGTGTTCCTTAGGAAGTGTATCATTTAGGAAAAATATAATCTTGACACTTGCAGTAGAATTTTTGGAGGATTTAAATTGAAACTTGGAATGTGTTTTTGAATGTATGTAAACTTGTTTATTTTATATCTAGAGTTCCTGTGCTCCAAAAATTATGAAATTTTTGTGGTAAGCTATTCTTGTCATGTATGAGCTCTGGTAAAAGTTCGAGGATCAGTGCATGTATAGATTTGTAGTTATAGATTTTTCTTTTATAATTAGGTAATCCTTGTATGAATTTTTATAAAATATTTATGAATCCAATATTCATGAAATTTGTTGGAAGTTATCCTAGTACCATATGGATGTTTGGAAAAATATAAAATCTATTGCTTGACACGTTTCACTAGGGTTTTCTATTTTTGCTATTGTAAGCCTTTCTGCCTTGTCATTTTTTAATAGAATGTTCTACTTGGTAAAATGGCATGAAACTTTTACAATGGTATTTTGGTAGCATTAGTAAGGCACTGTAAATGTTTGAGAATTCATGATGCAAATTTAGTATATGTTTATTATTTAACCTATGTAGCTAAATAAAATAATAAAGGCATGTAAATAAACACTTTGGGCTTTACCATTATGTTTTCTTGAGTGTATTTGGTATGCTTGCACTGTTGGTAGACTTTGTGTTGTTGAATTTTGAATGCTTATATGAAGTAGAAGTATTGTTGCTTTATAATTCGAATTGAGCGGGTTTTTGGACAGATTTGGTAGTTTGGTATGTTGCATGGTAACAATGGTGTTTGCTGTAAAAATGGTTAATAACAAAGTTGTAGATAACTTCTTCATGTATCTTGTGTTAAAATTTCAGGACCATAGGCCAAAGGGTTTAGAAGTTATAGCTGTTTAAAGTTAGTAGTTCTGAATTGCTTACTCTCTAGAATTTCTGGACAGCTTTGGATGGCTTGTCTATTTTGGTTAAGATAAATTGTGAATTAGCTTTTAGTGATTAAATAAGAGTTGTAGACAATTTTATAAGATTTCCAGAAAGTCCAAGATCACAGCATTTGGATAAGTAGAATTTCAGTTATGAGTAGAATGAGTAGCTGCTATTTGGTGATATAGTAGATGCATTGTGGAAATAGTTAATTAAATAGTCAAGAAGAGATATGCACATACTCGGTAAAACGTGATACACTTGTTATTTCTTAAACAACATGCTGTTAAGAAATACTTACAAGAATGCATTCCTCACTGATCATGCAACTATACTTGTCAACATATACGCATTCACAATACCTTATGCCATATTCATGCATCTAGAATCGGAGGAAGAAATAACGTTGCTGGAGTTCGACGAAGTAGAGGAAGGGGACCAGTAGGAGAATCCTCAAGCCGCAGCTCCCAAAGGTGAGGAGCAGAACCCAGAAGAGCTTCCGGAGTGCCCTGATCACCGCCCCATGTCTTTTCTGAAAGGCAAGCCCTAGAGCATTTTAAGTCTCCCAGTATTTTACAAATGATTACTTAAGTCCTTATGATTGATGCATTAGGTTATAAGAATTGAATGGAACCACTTGATGCATATAAATTCCTTGTCCAGATATATACATCGTTAACCCTATGTAAGTCCAGGATCGAATATATGCTTAGCCATGCTTAGACTGGTAGAAGTCGGGTGATTTCCTGTCACCTGCAAGATATAGGTGGGTACTAGAGCACGGTTGGGTATATTTGCTATCGTGGAACAGAACCATGGGGTGATGTAAATTGAGGCCGAGTAGAGTCTATGCTTAGGTTGACTCATGTGATTCCGTCTGTGCCGGTTAAGGACCGTACCGTTGTTGGCACTTCTGACAAGATTGAACGCATGCCTATCACTTAGCTGTCCGGATAACTTGTTCTGACCATGAAGTCGAGTAGCTCAACTCAGGCTGGGTCCTGTTCTGTTGTGCGCTCCTTGCAGGGAGCCAAACTAAGCCCAAGGGCAGGGTAGTCCTGAACGTCCTGGCATTTGGTGTCCCCGACTATGCGGCGCGGTACGAACCCATGAAATGTGTACCTGAGTTGTACCAAAGGTGACCTACGGCGACTAATGATCTAATCAGCCTAGGTTTATGTTAGGAATAAATTCCCAGCTGGTTGAAATCGATTCGAATCGCCGTCTCTCCCGGATGGTGAGAAACTTGGCTAGCCCCAACATCGTAGTAACTGTGTTATGGAACATGATGGTTCGAATGAATATGAAATTACAATACCGGCTATGGTTACTATTGTATGCTTTTAAAATGTTATACCACATGTTTGGCATAGGTTAGTTGCTAATTTAGAGATGGATAGTTATAATTAACTTGATAACGGAATCATAATTGTATAACTGAGTTAATTGCTTTTATGCAAAATGGTGTCAAGCTATCTCCACTTATACAGCCTTGCATGATCCTTGGAGTCATTTTATTTCTAATTTATGACGGGTAAGTCTAGCTGAGTACCTTCTCGTACTCAGGGTTTTATTTCCCATTGTTGCAGATGGCACTGTGTATCATGGTTATTGCAAGAGTTGCTTTGATCCCGCTGTGGATGAGGAGTAAGCCTTGGGCAGGCTTTTTATTAATCCCTCTACTTGCTTTTGTGGACTATGATCATATTTCGGCACTATATTAAACTATGTTGGAAACTTTAACTTCAAAACTTAATTTGCTTCCGCTTTTATCTATCAAACTTGGTTTGTAATAACTTTGCTTCATACTCTGATGATGAAAATGTATCTATGAACTTTATGTAATATGTGACATGTATGTTGAATCATGTACGATCTTGGTTGTTGTAAATCGTTTATCGAGACCCATCGTGGTACTCAACAGACTACTAGGTTTATAGGGGTTCAAGTATGATAGTGCGACCGCTCACGGGCTGCCATTGTACTTGTACTCTTATAAATTGGTCGGTTCTGCAACAGCTAACATGTAGAACTATTCAGAGTAGGAGCAAAGCAATATAGGGCATTTGTTATTTTTATAACTCTTAAAATATAAATCCTAAACTCCTGAAATTTTTATCGGACAACAACAATCACCTGATGAGCACTCCATAAAAATTTCACATTTATTTGAGCAAAAGAACTACAATTATGAAAAAGACAAGACATAACTAGTAGTACAAACCTAACTGCATAAATTGATTTTTACAGCAAAGACTTTAAACTAAATCATGCCATATTATAGATCTAGTGCATAGAGAATTTCACAAGGATTCCAAAAAGTCTTCATTTGCTATTTTTGGATTTTTCTACAATTTACTATGAATTTCCAAAGTTCCAGCCGATTTAAAACAAATAGATCCAAAATGCACTATTCATATGAGTCACAGACTATGCAGTTAGGTCCCTCCCTTTCTTCAAATTCTTGCGTGAAGTCCTTGACATGGATTACAGCAGAGGATGCGCAGGAGCTCGCCATTTTCGGCCGGAGGAGGCTCATCGGCGGCGATGGGGCGGCGGCGGAGCACCAGGGGCCTCGCGCGCATCCATGGGATAGCTCGTCTTGGCACAAGGCGGCTTGTGGTGGCCCGGCCACGTGCGCCGGCGGCCATGCCCGCAGCACCACCGGTGGCTGGGCACTCTGGCGACCACGGTGGCCAGGAAAGGGGCGCAGGAGTGGAGGCTCGAGCTAGAGATGGCGATGACGTGCTTGGTTGGGACGGAGAAGGCCTGCAGCAGTGGCAGCGAGCTCGGCTCGAGAACTCGGTGGCAGCGGCCATGGTGGCTCCGCTCTGGTGCGGCCAGAGCACGAGCGAGAGCCTAGGCGAGCGCGAGAGGGAGTGGAGAGTGAGTGAGTGATGCCAGGGCAGCTTGGGCGTTCGCTTTTGGAGGTGCAGGAAGCAGGGCGGCACGTGGCAATGGAGGTGGGCGCACTGCGATGCGTGGCTGCCACGACGCCCTTTCGTCGAACACGTGGTGTGTGTCACTGTGCCCTCCTTGGAGTCCATTTTTGGGCTAGCTCTGCCCTGAACTGGGCTATGGGCCTTGAAGAAAAATCGTTCCACTTATGATGCTCTACAAACTTCATTAAGGGGTCACAACCATTGGGGCAGTAGATTAGCGGTTAATGACACTCCAAAATGGCATTGTCAATGCATTAACGACAATTAACAAACTCCAAAAATTGATGGTCACAATGAAGTCAACTGAGTGCCATATTTATACATGCTCTTCTCCATGAACTTAGCTCCAACTTTTATTTTGAGACCCCATCACATTGCTTAACAAAATCACGAGAACGCGAGATGCCAATGTCGACGACGATGAATTCCAGACTTCGAAAAATTCTAAGTATCGAAAACAGCTGTCGATTCAATGTTTGAGCCTCGATTCGCCTTAGTTCCAAGTTGATTTGGCTCTTGGTCTAAAAACAAAGTTTCTTCTACTCTACTCAATCTTTAAGTTTGATTTAAGGTGCAACTCCATGCAAGCACTGTAAGTGATTGGTCAACATAGGTCAAAGTAGCATCACAGTAAAGCTTAAATTACACTTTTTGATCTATTGGAGCATTTTCTGGCCACTTGCTCAACATGAACCCTTCATAACTTTTGTTCATGAGTGTAAGTAGAGTTGTTTGATCAAGGTTGCAATGTTTGTTTGTCATCACATGTTCTCATCCACCTAATAAGGCAATTCAGGCGAGAACATAACTTGTCATTTCATGTGACTTCTTGATTCCAAACTTCACGAAACTTTTCCATGGATCAATATAGATGGATATTGATGCGAGACACATGAAACAAGTACATCTAGCATTACTCAGGGTTTATCCCACCATGTTGCAGGTGAGGTTTTGGCCTGCTAAGGATGGTGACTAACCACCGGTGGGCTCGGTGACTCTATGTTATCTCTCATCTATATGCTTTTATCTGAGGATGTCACTTATGTTAGCAATGTATTGAAACTTATATGAATGTAATCATTTGAAAGCTATGTTGTTTTCACTAATCGATTTTGAAACCCCAAACATGTACTATTAATTGGGAACTCATTTGTAATATTATTTCTGCTGCAACTCTGTGTATGTGATGTGTGTTTGCTTAATCACGTGATCTTGGTTGTGATGTTGATTTACCGAGGTCCTGCGTGACACTCGGTGGACTACCGGGTTTATATAAGTGATAGTATGCGCGTGTCAACGTGTTAGTGGGGACAACCGTACTTGATCTTGTATACCAAAACCTCACCTGCAACATGGTGGGATGTTCTTGCAGGGCACAATGCATACTTCACGTGGAGTGACAGTCCTACAAAGATAAGGGAACATCTCTGATTATCCTTCTATGCTTCATCCAATAGCATCCTGAACAAATACTTTGATAGCACCATATACATAATGATGCTGACCAAAACTAGGGGCGTGCTTTCTCTAGCTCCTTACATAGCCGATACAACGTCTTGTACTATCTGTGTGATTGTCCAAGATGGAATTGACTTGATAGCACATGTTTTGGAAAACAAAGCAGTAGTTGCATTGCTAAACAACTTGCTGTTACATTGCTTAACATTGCTCTATGAGACATAGCCTTCATAATTAGCAAAAAGTTGTCACCTAGCTGGAGGTTAAGCTTCCGGCTAGTAACTAATCAGTTGTCTCTCAACACTAAAAGTTCTAAATCTTCACTCTTGCCAACAATAGTTGTGATTGACGCATAACAGATGGTCGCCATCGAAGTCAGCAGACAAGGGGTCACACTAGAGATGGTTGATCTCGACTGTGCGATCCACATGCACATAATGATCAAGACTTGGATAGCCAGGTCATAATCATAATGTGACGTTTGATTCTTATCTGACTAACAACTTATCCAACATTAAGTGTTGTGTGCCTTTTTGATCCAATGAGAATGACATAAGTTTCTCCCTAGATGACTGATGCCATTATAGGGACAGTCAAGTAGGGTCATTTGTCTACCATCTCTTGCAGTCTGTTATTGTTTATGTCAGTGACCTGTTCTTCAAAGGTTATCCTTTGGACGACTCCAGAAGAAAGTCCTATGGTATCTAGTTCGACATACAGATCTTCTGACACGATAAGGAGAGATAACCGAGGAAGAGCTCATGTGAGAATAACATATCGGTGCGGTTCTACAATGGATCATGACTAGAAACCTCAATACCAGCGCGTGCCGAGCAGCACAGCCTTGTGTGTGCACCCACAGGAGGCTCTCGGTTTCGTCGTGGCACCATAGATCGCTAATCATGGCACTATTACTAAACATACAACCCACAAGAAATCTCACATGGCACAAATTGGGTTGCATAGGAGCAAGCACTATGCGAAGGAGGGATAGCAAACAAAGGTAGTCACAAGGTTAGGAGTCAACAAGCAGGGGATCCAAAGATTAAAACACAACGCAAGAGAGCATAGCCTAATTGTCGAAGGCAACTAAGCTAGAGACTCTTCCTAAATTTCCATATATGCCTTGTGGCCACCAAGTGATTACCAGATAATGATTAACCTGAGAATTGGTCTTGTCGAGCAGCAACATGAGATCAAGACTGATAAATGTTTAGAGACTTGAGAGAGTTGGAGACAACACAAATGAGATTTGAGGGACAGAGCCAAAGCACTGACTAGGGATTCAGTTGATAAAGTAATAACATGATCTACGAGGAAAAAGGTTCCAAAGCCAGGGTAGATAGCGATTAGCGTTGCACCAAATCATCTATAGGAGAAGGAGCAATGGGTCCCAACAAGGATTTTCGAGCAAGGTCCTCCTATGTAGGAGCAGGACAACCACGACACAAGCAAGCATTCAAGGGAACTCCGCTGGGGCCTAAGGTCAAGCCAAGGCATGGATAAAGGTCTTCGTAGCACAACTTTCAATGGCTAGCAACCACGTGTACAGGCTCAGGCTCCTAAGAGAGAACTTAATTGGAGATGACAACCATGAGATTCCCAAAACTTGGACGTTATTCTAGGATAGCGATCTTCAACACTCGTATGCTTATCGAGGACACAAGGGTGACAACTACGGCACTACCTAGATAACGAGCATCCGCACCTACATCCTGGTCTTAAGAAAGCATTTCAAAATACTCAATCTAATTAGCTTAAGCGACTATTACTAAGCACAAAGCTTGCACCAAACAAGTAGTCACCTACAACAACACTGCTACACATATCATGCAAAACATGGTGGTAAAGTATTGTTATCTTTTAATTCCTTTTTACTGAGTTGGTGGATATCTCTACAAAACAAGTTTTACTTACATTTAGCAATTTAGTTTTCAAAGGGGTGAACCTTTTCCTAACTATTAACTTGTCATCTATTTCCTTTGGAAGCAAACATACAAGGTAAAGCTAATCACACACTATCTTCAAGCACAGCTATTCAAGCGGCATGGAACAAGGCACTTTGTCTAGCTTCACACAAGGAAGATAGTAGCATCACATTGATCACAAGTAACTTAGTATTAGAACAAGGTGAGGGAAGCATATTTATGCACAAGCACAATCATGCCGCATGCTCGTCCTATTCGTCCTCACAAAATTGCTAGCCTAAGGCGGCAATCATGTTCTATGTCGGTGGCATAACACGTACTCTCTCGATATGTAGCTAGTCGTCAGCTACATTCAATCTACGCATTCGTGGTTAGCATACCTGTAGGCAAATTCATTGCAGCCCATCCCCACAAGAGATAAATAAGCACACAATGAAAGCGGTAAACTAAGATACTCTCCATATATACATCCCCAGATATATATACTTCGATATCCATAGCTACTCGACAGATATACCCACAATTAAGTACCTTCATAGATACATGTGTGTAACATGTAAATATTCCAGTAACCATAGCTAACTCTCCCCTAGACCAATAGTTGGACGGTCATGCTCTCACAACTCACACTTACCTGGGCGTAGAGGCAATTGATCCATGCATTACCATTCAAGTGAACGGCATCCATACAATAGCACGCCGTATGGACGATGAAGTAAAAATTGCAATAAAGTACATCCCCCCCAAAGTTAGTACTTAGATAGACCCTTAAAAGTCCTTAACTGGGCATAAAGGAAGATGTCGCTAGCATAGTTTTGCAAATAAGTTTTGACAAATTTGCCTGTAGCTAAAGTTTTAGTTAAAATAGGCTTTTTAAAACAAAACTTTGTTTTAAAAACTAAGTACATGACAGTATTATGCTTAATCTCGGTCTGATACCAACTATGATAGAACCGCCCAATTTATACAAGATCAAGTACGGCTGTCTCCGCTAACACGTTGACACGCACATACTATCACTTATATAAACCTAGTAGTCCACTGAGTGTCACGTAGGACCTCGATAAATCAACATCACAACCAAGATTGCGTGATTAAGCAAACACACATCACATACACAGAGTTGCAGCGGAAATAATATTACAAATGAGTTCCCAATTAATAGTACATGTTTGGGGTTTCAAAATCGATTAGTGAAAACAACATAGCTTTCAAATGATTACATTCATATAAGTTTCAATACATTGCTAACATAAGTGACATCCTCAGATAAAAGCATATAGATGAGAGATAACATAGAGTCACCGAGCCCACCGGCGGTTAGTCACCATCCTTAGCAGGCCAAAACCTCACCTGCAACATGGTGGGATAAACCCTGAGTACTCGAATGTACTCAGCTAGACTTACCCATCATAACCAGAAATAAAATTGACTCCAAGGAGTATGCAAGGCTTTATAAGTGGAGGTAGCTTGACAACATTTTGCATAAAAAGTGATTAACTCAATTATACAATTATAATTCTGTCATCAAGTTAATTATAACTATCCATCTCTAGATTAGCAACTATCATGTGCCAGACATGTGGTATATCTTTTTAGAGCATACAATAGTAACCATAGCAGGTGTAGTAATTCCATATTTATCCGAACCATCATCTTCCATAATACAATTACTACGATGTTGGGGCTAGCCAAGTTTCTCACTATCCGGGAGAGACGGCGATTCGAATCGATTTCAACAAGCTAGGAATTTATTCCTAACACAAACCCAGGCAGACCAGATCAATAGTCGCCTTAGGTCACCTTTGGTACAACTTAGGTACACATTTCGCAGGTTCATAATGCACCGCACAATCGGGGACACCAAATGCCAGGACGTTCAGGACTACCCTGCCCTTGGGCTTAGTTTGGCTCCCTGCAAGGAGCGCACAACAGAACAGGACCCGACCTAAGTTGAGCTACTCGGCTTCGTAGTCGGAACGAGTTATCTGGCCAGCTAAGTGATAGGTATGTGTTTAATCTTGTCAGAAGTGCCAACAACGGTACGGTCCTTAACCAACACAGACGGGGATAGATCCACACTCAAAACCTCCATGTCTTGTTGCTTCTCTATCGACATCCCGCCTGGTCTCCATTTACATTATCCCATGGTTCTTTTCCACAATAGCAAATATAGACAATCATGCTTTGGTATCCACCTATATCTCGCAGGTGACAGGAAATCACTCGACTTCTACCGGTCTAAGCATGGCTAAGCATATATTTGATCCTAAACCTACATAGGGTTAAAGGTGTATATATCTAGACAAGGAATTTATATGCATCAAGTGGTTCCAATCAACTCTTATAACCTAATGCATCAATCATAAGGAACTCGAGTAATATTTTGTAAAACACTGGGAGACTTAGAATGCTCCGGGGCTTGCCTAGGATCCGACACAAGTCAGTTTAGTTAGCTTGCACCGTCTTGGTGACATCTCTGGTCATAGCACTTGCTTAGTCCTTCTATCTTCGGGAAAAGTCCACCATACACCGTCTTCGGGTTCGGTTCCAACCTCACGTCCTTCACGTGGTTCATCTAGCGTACCTAGATGAGATGCAAGATCCAAGTGCATGAATAAGAAGAATGGTAATATAAGATGCATCATATAATAGCATTCAAGGCAAACACAAGATTATGCAAGACATAGGCACCAATAGCTATTTAACTAACATCACACAACTAACTATAGAGAGCAAGCACATCAAGCATGACACAAGTTTAACAAGGTCACAAGTATCATAACTTGACCATCAACAAGGGCATAAGCCACACTTAGCAACACATGGAGTAAACAAACACAACTAGCATATATCTATTTCTGGACTGGAAACAACAGCTTCATGTTTGGATCATAACTAGAGTTATACAAATCCAATAGCCATGAAATAAGACATTATGGAAATCTTATGAAATTTTCTACAATTCATCTTTAATTATCTTAGCATGATTCTCAAGTTAACTAAGTCAAATATACTCATTTACAAAAATTGGTCCACAATTGACAGAGAGCAGCCATATCTGAAACCCTACTTTAAACAGGCATAACTCACAAAGTATTTGGCCAAATGCCAGGAAAATTTAACACAAGATGTTTAAGTGAGTTATCTACAACTTTATTATTATCATCTAGGTGTGATTCAAATCCTAACTAGATCAAACACTAGCATCTTTCAGATCTGCTCCGAATACAATTAAAACTTGACAGAAGACTTAAAAGTCATGTAACTCCTAAACTATCAGGCCTATGGTCTTACAATTTGAACACAAGCAAGATTATGAAATTTTCTACAACTTTTGTATTCACTACAACCATAGCAAACATCATTTACACCACGAAAATAATTGCACAAGAAAAACTGCACATGCAGCCCAACAGCAGTGGTATGGAAAACTGATAGCATCTTCAGAGAAGCATAACTAGAGTTCTAGACCTCCAACAAATATGAATCATAACTTTTTGGAAAGCTTATAAAGTTACCTACAACTTTATTATTCTCCTATTAAGATGATTCTACAGTTAGCAAGGTCAATTAATCCAATGAATGAATCTCTATCTAAATGTTGGACAGAAACTGATATGCCACTTCAAACAGCTACAAATGGAGTTATACTTGTCCAATAAATGTGGTTCTAGACTTTTTAGAAATCTTAGCAAATTCTACACAACTTTGTTG